>NC_090743.1:41542700-41548289 GCF_036898095.1 Palaemon carinicauda
GGCCATCATTCAAGTTAAAAGTTGGTAAATTTTTTTATGTATATAAATATATATAAACATAATGTAAATACATATCTGTATAGATATACATGCAGATATATATGTATATCTACATATATGTGTATATACATAGACACACACATATATATATATATATATATATATATATGCATACATACATACATACATACATGCCGTAATTGATAATCAAGAAAAATTCAAACAAAAAAATGGTATATCCTAAATTCAGAGATTTATCAAACAGATCACTGTTACGACTATCTTTGCTTTTAATTGATAACTGGTTGATAGACGAAACCATATTTCTTCAACTCTTAATCTATGAAGCATTAACTTACATTTTATAAAAAAAAATGAAAAAAAAATTATCACATTGTTATAAGAATATTCTTTAAATCTGTATCTTTGCACATTTGTTATTAAGATTTTGCAAGTAAAGATTGAATTAAACGAGTAACTTTTGTTTTTTGAAGTTTTTATAGTTTATATATGAAAGATCTAATTGAATGTTGTTACTGTTCTTATGATATCTTATTTTGATTGTTTATTATATCTCTTGTAGTTTATCTACTTCCTTGTTTCCTTTCCTCACTGAGCTATTTTCCCTGTTGGAGCCCATGCGCATATAGCATCTTGCTTTTCCAATTAGGGTTGTAGCTTAGCTAGTAATAATGATAAAGATAATAATGATCTGATAAAGGATAATTTAATATCACAATTTTGTCTTTAAATATCATCTAAATACGCTAACTAGAGGGGCACTCAGTAGAGCGCAGACCTCCACCGAGGCAGCTTATATCTCAACCTTTTGCTTGACCTTGACCTTTGACCTTAACATGTATCAATTGGCGTGGATTTTCATACACTTAAATATGAACCAAGTTTGAAGTGTCTGTGATAAGGATGTTCAAACTTATGGCTGATTACGTGAATTGGACATTTTGCTTCACCGTGACCTTAACCTTTGAACTTGACCTTCCAAAATTTAATCAATTCCAGCTTTTTACATAACATTAATCCCTGCACGGTTCATTAAAATACACACACACATTCAAACCGGGGTAAAACATAACCTCCTTCCAATTTCGTTTACGGAGGTAATAAACTTACAAACAATGGAGATGAAAACATTTTAAAAATATTCAAAATTTTGTGGAGTGATGTGTGATATATGATTATAAATTTGGCTCGTGGATTAGTGGACAATGTATTAAGAGATTTATTGAAGGCCCTCAGGGTAGATGATTTAAGGGGTAGATTAGTTTATATTGTTAATCATGACAGCGAGATAGATCGAGATAGATAGATCAGTTACCAGCTGTCATGAAGACTAAATGAAAGTAATTAATAAAACATAATGAAATTTTTACAATAACAACAATCTCTCTCTCTCTCTCTCTCTCTCTCTCTCTCTCTCTCTCTCTCTCTCTCTCTCCAGAAACTATGTGATTTTATCAAAATCTTATTTCAATAAACATGAAGAAATCATAAAGAGAAAATTACCCTTCTTAGAAATAACTCTCTCTCTCTCTCTCTCTCCTCTCTCTCTCTCTCTCTCTCTCTCTCATATAGATATATTTACACTTAGAAATAATTCTCTCTCTCTCTCTCTCTCTCTCTCTCTCTCTCTCTCTCTCCCCGACAACTACAGGGTCTTATCAAAATATTATTTAGATAAAAATGAGTAATCATCAACAGAAATATACCCTCAGAAATAATTCTCTCTCTGTCTGTCTGTCTGTCTGTCTCTCTCTCTCTCTCTCTCTCTCTCTCTCTCTCTCTCTCTCTCTTAAAAGGAAACAAAGGCTTTCCAGGTAAGTGTAAGTGCCATCTATTATCCATGAAAGACCCTGTTACAAAATAGCAATGGAAGATGACTATCTATGACTTATCTGGACAACATATCTCTCCCTATTTATCATTTTTAACTTTTTTTTCTAGTAATAACTTAGCTTCTTTTCTCCTAATTTGATGGTTTTCACATTTAATTTGATGAAATAGAATGATTCCTTAATTAATTTTTTAGCTATTTTTTCAGGGGGGAGGGGTGGAGAATCTTTTGTCTAGTGTCTTGTTCGTAAGTGTTTTTGTCTTCTTTGATCTTTATTTTTTAATTAGTATTCTATTTTTCTGAGAGATTAGTTCACCACACTTTTAACTGGGCTCCACAAGGCTCTAGAAGAGTTGGAAGTCCCAGGCTTACATGGCTGAGGACTATGAAGCGTGAAGTAAGAGATGATGAATGGATAAGTATTGAATTGAAAGTTCAAGATAGAGACGACTGGCGAAATCTAACCGAGGCCTTTTGCGTCAATACGCGTAGGAGATGATGATGATGATGAATATTTTATTTACCCTTCAATAATTTGGAGATTTTAAAAACAAATTATTTTTAATTCTTCCTTGAAATGTATATATTTTTTTTCATTTTCACAATTAATAGCTCATAAAACTTTCTTGGGACTCAATCAATATGTTCTTCACAATTCTATTCATCATCATCATCATCTCCTACGCCTATTGTCACAAAGGGCATCGGTTAGATTTCGCCAGTCGTCTCTATCTTAAGCTTTTAAATCAATACTTCTCCATTCATCATCAATCACTTCATGCTTCATTAAGTCTGTTCATGAGCATAGCAAGCGCAAAGTTAATGTTAGTGGAGTCCTATCAAATGAATTTCCAGTAAACAGTGGAGTACTCCAAGGGAATGTATTGTTACCTATGTTGTTTATCCTCCTCATGGGATTATATTAACCCGTACCAATTGTAAGATCATTCGTCCACACATCCATGCCTTTAATGAACTTCTATTTACTTCGACTTTATAAATACTACAAACGATTATTTTTTTCTTTTGAACATACATATTTCTCCATAACTAATATCAGTTAGATGAAAAATGATAGCATTTCATTATGATAACCTTACAAGGAACATTTGATGGAGTAAGATTAAACCCCGCCCTGAACCAGATAAGCTGTGATTAATCTGATTGTCACTTCGACCGTCTGAAAAACAATAAATGAGTGCTCATTAATACGAAAGGGATTTAAATGGTTGAATTTTTTATTATTATTATTTTCAAGGGGTCGATTCCTTTTTAATTCATTGCACTTTTTTGTTGTTAAATTTTACTAAAGAATATACTGTATCTTTCTTTTTATTCTATTATTGGCCAAGGGATTTAAAATGTGTATATATATATACTGTATAAATATGTATAAATATAATATATATATATATATATACACACATATATATATATATATATATGTATATACACATACATACATATATATATACATATATATATACATTATATATATATATATATATATATATATCTTTTTTGGGGTCCGTGTTTGTAAATTCAATTCAAGACCGTTTTCCATCTAACCTTATTAATGATCTTTTTTTTTAATAGAATAATGATAATATAAATTTCTCTCTCTTATTTTCCTTTACAATTATTTTAATTTCGTTCCTTTCCAGCTTATTCTATTTACTGAATTTTGATTGCTTTAGTTAAGTTATCATTCAACTGTTCCCACTTTACAAGTCATTCTTTTCATAAGATTCATTCATTTTTTTTTCTTTCTCTTTCCACTTGTCAATTCCTTAAGGAAGAAACATCCTATACTTTCCTATAATTTGTTATTTGCTACAAGTTTGTTGAATCGAAAATGATTGACCCCACTGTTCTACTCTAGCTTATCATTTCTATTTAAACATTTTTAATTACCATTTGCATTTACCATTTAATCCCACCTCCACCCTTT
Organism: Palaemon carinicauda; assembly: GCF_036898095.1. Classification (NCBI taxonomy): domain Eukaryota; kingdom Metazoa; phylum Arthropoda; class Malacostraca; order Decapoda; family Palaemonidae; genus Palaemon; species Palaemon carinicauda. Next base: position 41,546,504 of record NC_090743.1, read on the forward strand.
CATTTGAAATATCCACCGAGAGTCAATTAGATCAAAATTCGTCCCATCATAAATTTTGAGAACCCAAATGGACCGCAAACTGAATCCAAATAATAAATAGTTTTACAGCTCGTTATCCTAAGTCTCTAGATGCGATTCAACAACCTAATTATATCACAAACGACGCAAATATCATAAATTACGAGTCAGAGAGCCTTCTTTAATATGCCAAGGGGAAAAGACAAAACTTACATAATTGCAACTCATCTCGGCATCTCGAATGAAACGCCATCATGACCGTATTCGGAGGCGTCTCAGCATCCTCCTGCCTCTTCTTGCAAATTCATCACAGAAGCATAAGCCATTCCGTGTAATCTCCATCTGCGAATCGTTGTTAGGCGTCATGGAGAGGTCGCCCCATAAAACACTCGGCAAAACACTCTCCCAAACCCAGCATTTAGTGCCCTTAGGACGGCTCTCTTTCATGGCCTTCAAAACCACAAGACAAAGAAGACAATTGCCGGTCTTGTGATTCAACTTCTTCTTGAGTAAACATGAATGGGTAATCGGTGAATGTACTCTATTTGTTAGATGTAGTATTATGCCACTATTCTTCTTCTATTAACGTGTTTTTTTTTTTCATTTGTATTTGGTAAGCACGGTTGCCTTCTTTGAAATGACTTTGCTTTGACTTTCTTGGGTAGACGGAAAGATCCGATCGGCTGCCTTGCCTGACATCGCTTAGACCCCCGGTAGTTTATGTTCATGTGTTGTATCAGTCACCAGCGTCCTTCATCCCAGCAGCGAGGAATCCTGGCGCGGTTAGGTCGACAGTTCGAAACGGTTGAGGTGTTTGTTATGTTTTTAGAAGCAGTTGGAGTAGCTTTGTTTGTGTGTGCATTAGTCTGTAACACCACTATTATTTTGAAAGCAATACAAATACTATTTTTGAAGGTTTGAAGTTTGGGTTTAAACGTTGGATGACCAAAAGTTTTAAAGGCCGCTCATGAATGGCAGAGGCACAGGATAATAACATAGCCCTACTAGCAGGACAATGCCCTAGAGACTGACCATATAAACATATGATCACCACCCAAGCTCCCTTTCCACCCTAGTTAGGACCAGGGAGAGCAAGACAAATGGCTGCTGATGACTCAGCAGGTAGACTTATAGGCTCCCCAAAACCACCCCTCCTTAGCTCACGAAGATGAGGAGGTCCCAGACACGAAAAGAAACTACCGAGTTCTAACGGGACGCGAACCCAAGTCCGGTAGAACACCAGGCAGGAACATTTCCAATAGGCCACCACAAATATCTATTCGTTATTTTTGTTTCACCCAGCCACGCTTTAATGAAAATATGAATCCCTGTCAGACTCTACCAAGTCTCAGCAATCCACAAAAACAAACACACACACACATGTTCCCAACCATGTCCCTAGAAAGAGATTTCTGAATCTCAATCCTAACCACCACTTTAGACACGGAAAGGATCCACTACGGATGAGAAGTCCTTCTCACCAGATACCTTCTTCAGATTTGATTATCCCTACCTCTATCCATTTATTGCAGAGTGAAGGAGGGCTTGGGAGGAACCTGTAAGTGGGAGAAGCTCAAGAGGGAGTAAGAGAATGAGATGGCGAGATAGGGTGAAGGATGATATGGAGAGAAGCGGTTTAGGAGGATGCCTTTGATAGAAGGCATTGGAGAAGAAGCATCAGGCAACCGACCCCTTAATGTAGGGTATAACTGTGGGAAAGAAGAAGAAGAAGAAGACTTTTTCATAAAGATCCACAAAAATATGCATA
>NC_090743.1:41548789-41556289 GCF_036898095.1 Palaemon carinicauda
ATGTAAAAAGCTGAAAGTAATTTAATTTTGGAAGATAAAGGTCAAGGTCACGGTCAAGCAAAAAGGTCAATTCACGTAATCAGCCATAAGTTTGGATGTCATAATCACAGAGACTTCAAACTTGGTTCATATTTGAGTGTATGAAAATCCATGACAATTAATACATGTTAAGGTCAAAGGTAAAGGTCAAGGTCGAACAAATTGTCGAGAAATAAGCTCCCGCCACGGAGGTCTGCGCTCTACTGAGTGCCCCTCTAATTATTATTATTATTATTATTATTAATTATTATTATTATTATTATTATTATTATTATTATTATTATTATTATTATTATTTAAAGGAGGAGATTATGCAGTCCTATGAGTCGAACTTGACTCTTACAGAGATGCCCAGGATTTGTGGTATCTGCCTCCATGACCCAACACTGGGGCAGGGGATGCAACCGATGGAAATTGGAGAAAACCCCTAAAGTTAAATTGTGAAATAGGAGTTAAAGGAATTGGGTAGCGACATGACATAGCAAAAATATTATAAAATGGCTACCTTCACGTGTAAAGATATTTTAGTATTGCCTGCAGTGCTCCGCGTGATATGCACTGACGGTAATGAGATATAAACCTTTACAACCCTTCATAGAGTTCCATCCAAGGCCCAACGTTGGTGGCAAACGACTCTCCATGCGACACGGGCGGGATCAGATATTACTAAAAATTTTAAACAATTAATAAAAAAAAAAAAACTGCAAGGTAGTCACAACCCAAAAACCTATTAATCAAACACAATTGAATAGTGTAATATACATACATATATATATATATATATATATATATATATATACATATAAATATATATATATATATTATATATATATATATATATATATATATATATATATATATATATATATATATATATATATATATATATATATATATATATTATATATATTACATATATATTTTATATATATTATATTTATATATGTACTTATATAAATGTATATATATATATATATATATATATATATATATATATATATATATATATATATATATATATATATATATATATATATATGTATATATGCACACATGTATATTAGGCCCTCATTTAACCAACCTGTCTAAATAGATAAAGTAATAATCAAGAGAAGTGTAAAGAGAAGGAATGATAAATAGATTTCATCTTAGCACCCGAGGAACCGGTCAACCTTCCACATGTAATATAGAAGGATGAGGGAAATGTCACTTCATTACAAGAAAAATTACACCACATTGGTATGAGCAGTTTATTAGCGAAAATGTTTTTTCCTGTTTATGTTAGGCTCCTCAGCCACAAATCTTCAAACACTTGATATTTCCTAAAGAAACCTGAAACTTCAGTGAGAGACAAAGGGACAAATCCCATCCCATGACATTTTTTAGCGTTATGTTTGAACCGAAAATTGGAAATAAAGAGGACCCTCCCCTCAAAATTAAATATTTCGACCACAAACCAAGGAACAAACAGCCAGGACTTCCCTGGAGTCCCCCAACAGCGGTAGCGGCTTATTGATTTCCACAGCTTGTCAGTGAACATCTCGATAGCCTTAACCGAGGAGGTGATAAGCACACTTAAGGGGCTTAACGGCTCACGTCAAGGAGCATTAAGAAAGTTTAAGCGCCTTTTGAGCATATTTGGATTCCCATTCCAGGCGATGGAGAGCGATAAAAAAATTGTTTGGCGATAGTTCGGCAAACTTGTCAACATTCTTTATCGGCGCCTGGTCTTGCCTGTTTAGGAGGGTGGAAAACAAAAGACTGGCACCCCTACTCGATATGGGTTCCGAGATGCTATGAAGAATAATGAATCGGGAAAAAAGTCTAAATGTTTAACAAGATCGAGATACTATGACTACAGAACGTTTTACAAGATAACGACTTAAACAAAAAAAAAAAAAAAATATTTCAACACGACTACTTACTCGGACTACATATAAAGGTCACTCGTGAATGACAAGAGGGAAGGGACAGTAACAATATCTTGGTAGGACACTGCCTAAGATCTGATCATATATACATATGATCATCGCCCAAGCCACCTTTCCAACAAAGCTAGGACCAAGGAGGTCCAGGCAATGGTTGCTAATGACTCAGCACATAGACCTATAGGCTCCCCCAAATGCCCCATCCTTAGGAATGTACGGTAGATAGGTATCTTCTGAAAAGATAAATATCTTAATTAATTATTCTTGTATCATTCGTTGTGAAGAAGTTAATATTAGATTTAATATAACGCGTAAAGTAAAGAAAGATTATGTTACCCCTGTGTATTCTTTAGTATGAAATTCTAAACCAAACAATCACTCTCTCTCTCTCTCTCTCTCTCTCTCTCTCTCTCTCTCTCTCTCTCTCTCTCTCTCTCTCTCTCTCTCTCTCTCTCTCTCTCTCTCTCTCCAATTGATTTCTTTTTTAATTTTTACAAGTATGGGACAGAAGCAAATTAATGTAACATACCGTAAAAAAATGAAAAAAATAAAAAAACTTAGGCATGTATAAGCCTTTCTCCAACTTGCAGGAACTGTGATAGAGGAGCTGGGAACAGAGGATAGAGGTACTACAACCTGCAGGAGTGGTGATTGAAGTACGGGGTACTGATGCTAGAGTTAATTAAACAGCAGGAGAGGTAGATGAGCCACTGGAACGGAGATCACGGCTCATAATAGAAAAAAAAAAATGAAAGAATATTAGTTTGGGGGTTTAAAGGCCGATCATGAATGGCAAAGGCAAGGGCTTAAAGGCAACTCATGAATGGCAGAGGCAAGGGACAGTGACATTGCCCTATCGAGCAGGACAATGCCCTAGAGACTGACCATATATACATATGATGGGCACCCAAGCCCCCTCTGTACCCATGCTAAGACCAAGAAGGGCCAGGTAAGGGCTACTGATGGACTCAGCATATAGACCAATAGGCTTCCCAAAACTCGCCATCCTTAGCTCACAAGGATGGTTAGGTGGCAGCGACCAAAGAAACTAACGGGTTTGAGCGGGATTCTAACCCCAGTCTGGCGATCACAAGTCAGGGACGTAACCACATCGACCACTACAACCCACAAATCCCAAGGATACTGATAAGCGTCCAGGCCCCCTTTCCACCATAGCTAGGACTAATCAGAACCAGGCAATGGCTGCTGATGACTGAGCAGGTAGATCAATAGGCTTCCCCAATCGTCCCCCATCCTTAGCTCACAAGAATGGTGAGGCCACAGTCACTACAAGAAGCTATCGAGCTTGAGGAGGTCTCGAACCCGAGAACAGCAGAATGCCAGGCAGGGACGTTTCCTTATACCATGAGGAGAAGTGGCTGATGAGAGGACCTGCAGGATCATTGCAAGAAGTACCGGAGACTAAGATTAATGTCCTTTAACCTACCGCAGTGCTGGTTTTGATACTTTCTACAGAGCTCCTTAGTCCTCGAAGGAGCGGTGGGTGAGTTGCGAAGGATCTAAAGGATAGTGTTGAGGGCAGAGGTGTTAGGGGAGGTTTGATTTTAATTAAGATATGTAAGGAGGCCGAGTTCTAATTGTGTGCAGCGTTGCCCCAAACCAGTTTTATTCTTCCTTTTTTAATTTAAGAAGGTGGCAATAGAATGATGGCGCTTATTAGCAACAACAGCGCCTGCCGAAGATGGTGGGGTATGGAAGAATGCCTCGTTGCGAGATGGAATGGAGGATAAAGGAGATGCGAAGTGATAAAATGGGTGGGGGGAGGGGAGGGTGGGGGGGGGTCACAGAGGGTGTAGAATTTATTTGGGACGGCAGAAGGGTGGGCGGTGGATTGCTTAGCGAAGGTTGTGTTGATGGGAATTCAGAGCTTTGTAAAATAAATTACATAAGTTTGTACATATATACACATACGCTTATATAATGTGTGTGTATATATATATATATATATATATATATATATATATATATATATATATATATATATATATATATATATATATATATATATATATATATATATATTTACAACCGTATTTGTTTATACGGCTTTAAGTTCATTAAGGTGACCAGAATTCATCTCTCACATACTGATTCGATTGGAAAATATATTTGGTCTAAAAAATCGATAGCGTTCCCTTTGATGGTATATTATCTCTCTCTCTCTCTCTCTCTCTCTCTCTCTCTCTCTCTCTCTCTCTCTCTCTCTCTAACAAAGACAGAAGTTTATCCAAACTTACCCACTATCCTTCTAACAAACACACAGTTTGTCCAAACTTACCGGCTATCCTTCTAACAAATACAGAAGTTTATCCAAACTTACCCGCTATCAATGCTTTCATTCTAACAAACACAGAAGTTTATCCAAACTTACCCGCTATCATTCTAACAAAACACAGAAGTTCATCCAAACTTACCCGGTATCCTTCTAACAAACACAGAAGTTTATTCAAACTTACCCGCTATCAATGCTATCATTCTAACAAACACAGAAGTTTATCCAAACTTAAACGCTATCATTCTAACAAACACAGAAGTTTATGCAAACTTACCCACTATCCTTCTAAAAAAAAAAGAAGTTTATCCAAACTTACCCAAAATCCTCCTAACATACACAAACAACCAAACCGAATATAAACCTTATGAGCCTCTTTGTCGGTGGCGATAATAAACGAATCTCGTGCAAATTGGGTACTAGATTAACCGCGACTCCTCCGCACAAGCCACGATATCACCGGAGAATGAAAAAAAAAGACCTCAATAAATCCCTAATGAAACTATTGCACAACAGCTTAGTGATCTCAGGGTATCGAAAGTGGAAACAACATTTAGGGTCCTTTTTGCCTTCGGGACTAATCAGGCGGCTCTAATCATTCGGGTTGTTTTGTATGCAAATGACAAGATCCCAATCCGGGTCTGATTTGATCTAATTGATACTGATGATGCCCATGGAGAGAGAGAGAGAGAGAGAGAGAGAGAGAGAGAGAGAGAGAGAGAGAGAGAGAGAGAGAGAGAGATAATTCGTTTTTATATTAAGACTACGAGAACACTTTCTGTTTTCAAAGCTGTGCATTTCAGAGAGAGAGAGAGAGAGAGAGAGAGAGAGAGAGAGAGAGGAGAGAGAGAGAGAGAGAGGCTTCCTTGGTAGAAGTTTCATTTCATACCCTAAGACGAATTTAGTAGGGTACATATACTCTGTGTTTGTATATATATATATATATATATATATATATATATATATATATATATATATATATATATATATATATAGTATACATATATATATATATATATATATATATATATATACACACATATATAAATATACATATATACATATATAAATGTATATATATATAATTTATATACTATATATATATATATATATATATATATATATATATATATACATATATATTATATATATACACACACACACACACATATATATATATATATATATATATATATATATATATATATATATATATATATAAAACCCTATCTTTTAAAAGTGCAAATCTCTGTAAGGCAACGCTTAGTTCACTGTCAACTATCACGGCAAAATACGGGACTATAACATCATATCCCAAGACATAATATCACATATTTACACGATGTATCTACTAAAGGGTTATGAATCCTTTGGTATGAGGGAATCGACTTTTTCTGAATATGAATGTATCCAAATGACCGAGAGAAATAGAATAATATAGGGCAGTATTGGATTCTAAATGGATCAAATAAAATTTATTTCTTATTATAAATTCTTTATGTACTTTGATATATCAAACGAACATTTATGTCAATATACCATAAAAAAACTTTTTGATGCCCTTCGAGACAAGGTTAACCCTATTCGGGGAAGGATAGCCGTGGTTGTTTTAAATACGTCCCCGTTACATATATGATATCTCTCGGGATATTCACTGCAGGGGGTAGAACCCTGTGATACCTCTACAAGTAAAATTCTCTGGTATATCACTCCCAGGAAAATACCTGAAGTAGAAGCTACCTAGAGGAACTTCCATCAGGACGATATAGCTATCTTACCCCCACCCCCGAAAAAAAAGATTTTTCCTATTCTAAAATCCCTTCTTTATGTTTTCACTCCATTTTTTTCTCATTTATGATCAGCAAATGGCGGTAGTCGAACGTACCTCGTTAGATGAGACCACCAGCATTACCTAAATGCACCATGACGACCTCCAGGGTAGAGTAGCACCACTAAATTCAGGAGAATCTGAATTTAGAGGATCGAGTTATTGCGAAAATCATCAACGGAACCCCAATGCGCTTGGATCTCGGAGCCGAGTTCCTGAAGACCGACTTCAAGAATTGGCAGATCGCTGCCCTACCAATACCGCACGGGTAACGATTGGGGTTTTAAAGAGCTGTATGATGCCTTTCGACCTCTTGAAGAGGACGCTGGAAGTGGAATTCCGTGCTGGAAAACGGCAAAGAAACGTTGTTGCAAAAGAAGTTGAACAAGAAGGATTGACGAAGAATTGTAGAAACGAAATATCCTAAGAAGAAGAATTTACAAAGAATTGTAACCACGAAACAGCAGAATGACAGAAAATAAAAATGCAGAAACTACAAAAAAAAGGAAAAAAAGAAAGAAAAGGGAGACACTGCAGCACAAGAAGAAGCCGAGAGATCTTCGGTAACAAGGTAATGATGCAAATAACATTAATAATTCGTTTGCAATTTCCCTAATTAGCGGAGCGACTTGGCCTCATTTAGCGGGTCCCCTTAATAGATAGGAAGAGCATCGGGGGGCGATTTAGCATATTTATTAGCGATTACGATCGGCGGACTGCAAAGTGCCTCATCAGCCGATGGATCCGACGGGTATAAACCCGGATTTAGTGATGCATAAAATGACCGTAAAGGCCTTTTTCAGATCGCCATCTCCTAGATTAACTAAAAGATAATCTAAGTTGTGATTATTGTTCGTAATTACACGTTATTAGTCGCGATTGGTGGGTGGGCGGGCGTGAGGGTGGGGGAGTGAATGGGGGCGTGAGGGGGGGGGGGGGGGGGGGGAGGGTGGTGGTAGGTTGGGGTGTTCGATGAAATTACAAAGGGCTAAAGGGGGTCGTTATCGTAAAGATACCATTGTGGTATGGAAATTCGAAAGATGAGATGAAGAACAGAGAGAGAGAGAGAGAGAGAGAGAGAGAGAGAGAGAGAGAGAGAGAGAGAGATGATTACGTGAATGAAGTGTTATAATTAAAATCCGTTCTTAGAGAGAGAGAGAGAGAGAGAGAGAGAGAGAGAGAGAGAGAGAGATGAGGAGAGAGAGAGAGAGAGATGATACGTGAATGAAGTGTTATAATTAAAATCTGTTCTTAGAGAGAGAGAGAGAGAGAGAGAGAGAGGAGAGAGAGAGAGAGAGAGAGAGAGAGAGAGAGAGAGAGAGGAGAGAGTGTTTTCGCTTTTAAAATTGCATGAATTGATACTGTATATTAGTATCATATTCATCACTATAATTACATTATCAATAATTTCA
>NC_090743.1:41561289-41563789 GCF_036898095.1 Palaemon carinicauda
CAATTCCTAATTATCTATTACAATGACTGGACTGATATGCGATGCAATTTTAATTATTTTGATAATGATAATTTTACCTATTTAATAAATTTTAATAATGTCCATAATTTTAATAATAATAATTTTTCTAATTTTAATGATGTTTTAATCACTTTAATGATAATGATTTTAGTAAATTTAATAACAATAATAATAAAAAATATATAATTTATTATTACTATTATCATTAACATTATTATTATTATCGTTATTCTTACTATTATTATCATAATCATTGTTACACTGTTCTTCTGTATTATGGGATAAGCGGAACACAATTATTATTATTATTATTATTATTATTATTATTATTATTATTATTAGTAGTAGTAGTAGTAGTAGTAGTAGTAGTAGTAGCAGCGGTGGTATTATTATTATTATTATTATTATTATTATTATTATTATTATTATCATTATTACTAGGTAAGCTGTAACCCTAGTTGGAAAAGCAGGATGCTATAAGCCCAGGGGCTCCAAAAAGGAAAATAGCCCAAAGGGGAAAGAAAAAATGAAAACAAAATAATCTAAGAAGAGTAACAACATTCAAATAAATATATCCTATATAAACTATAAATTTTTTTAACAAAACAAGAGGAAAAGAAATTATATAGAACAGTGTGCTCGAGGGTACCCTCAAACAAGAGATCTCTAACCCAGGACAGTGGAAGACCATGGTACAGAGGCTATGGCACTACCCAAGACTAGAGAACAATGGTTTGATTTTGGAGTGTTCATCTGCTAGAAGAATTGCTTACTATAGCTAAAGAGTCTCTTTTAACCTTGCCAAGAGGAAAGGAGCCACTGAACAATTACAGTGTAGTATGTTTGTAAATTAAGCACATGAAAGTTCTCTTAACCCAGCGGTACAATGATAGTTGTTCTCTATCATTTCAGGCCTTTTATCCCAAAGGAAGAGATCATCCAACTCTTGTCGCAAGATTGTGTAAACTGCTGGAGACTTTGATCAATCAAGAGAGCAGGTAGGCTTTAGAAGTGGGTATTCAACAATTGACCATATCAATGTAATTAACCAGCTAATGGATAAACCACAGCGCATGGCATTTATAGACTTTGTGAAAGCAATTGAATCTGTCAAAACTTCAGTATTATTAAAAGCCCTTCAAAGTCAAGGAATAGATGAATCCTGCAGGAAAAAAGGACTGGACGACACATTATGTCCAAGAATCTTGACAAAGAGGAACCTGCCATCCTCACCTCGAGCTTCAAACACATATCGATTTATTTCGGTGCTATAAGCGAGATATTTGGTCAACAAATGCCTCACTAATGTAGAAACAACAACATCCTCACAAAATCATCATCCTCACCACCACCACCATCAACAACAGCAACAACAACAACTAGAGGAGCACTCAGTAGAGCGCAGACCACCGCCGCGGCAGCTTATTTCTCGACCTTTTACTACACCTTGACCTTTGACCTTATCATGGATTAATGGCGTGGACTTTCAAACATTCAATTAAGAACCAGGTTTGAAGTGTCTGTGACAACGACGTGCAAACTTAAGGCTGATTACGGGAATTGGACATTTTGCTTGACCTTGAAATTTGACATTGAGCTTCCAATATTTAATCAGCAACATTTAATCATTTCCGAATTTTTACATAGATAATCCCTGCAATTTTTATGACTCTACAATGAAAATTTTCTCCCAGGAAACTGTTCAAATACAAACACACAAACAAGGGGTAAAACATAACCTCCTAACTTCGTTGGCGGAGGTAACAACAACAGCAAATACATAGTAAGCCCTTTTCCGACCGAGTAGCAAAAATGAACCCCAAATCACCTCCTCCCGGACTTCATCAGGCCATAATCTCCGTGGGACTCCCATCTTGTGAGTTAGCCTGTAAATCACACAGACCGTAACCTGCAGAATGAACTCACCACCTTCATTTAGAAGTAGAGGAGATAGTTAGATCTTATTAAGACCATCTCCTATTCCTACTCCTTCTCCTTTTACTCCTCCACCACCTCCACTATCTCCTACTCCTATTTCTCCTCATCATTTGCAAATAGAGAGGGAATTTTATTCCTTACCCTCCTCTCATTCCATCTCGATGATGGCTCTGGCTACACTCACTAGAGGAATAGCAGGCGATAATCTATATTAATTCTGCCCTTCATGACTAAATATCCGTCAGGGTAATATTGGGGGATATTAAATTTTGAATCCTTATCTCCTAGTTCATCTCTTGTCATTACATCTCTCGTATCATATATTTCATATGACGTTGGTGCTTTTGTTTATCTCATCGTATTTAAGATGCTCATTTGATTAGCCCTTGGTGGCGAGATAGGACGTCAGCAGTTCTGTGTTATTACTCATTTCGTAATGTAAGATTTCTCATTTTGACAATGGTAACATATATCGCTCTAACAACGTTCTGTTATATCGCTCTAATAATGATACGATGTATCATTTTAACAAAGGAAGCCT
>NC_090743.1:41568789-41571289 GCF_036898095.1 Palaemon carinicauda
CCTTATTTCTGGACGGAGATATTCCGGACCTAATTTCCGGACAGAGATATCCCGGACCTTAATTACGGACGGAGATTGCCCGGACCTTATTTCCAGACGGAGATTGTCCGGACCTTATTTCCGGACAAGATAGGCTGGACCCTAATTCTGGACGGAGATTGTCCAGATCTTATTTCTGGATGGAGATATTCTGGACCTTAATTCCGGCCGGAGACTGCCCGGACCTCATTTCTGGACAGAGATTGCCCGGACCTTATTTTGCAGACGGAGATATATCTGGACCTCATTTCCCGACGGATATTGCCTGGACCTTATTTCCGGACGGAAACATTCCATACCTTAATTCTAGACGGAGATTGACCTGACCTTATTTCCGGACAGAGATTGCTCGAACCTTATTCCTGGACAGAGATTTTCCAGACCTTATTTCCGGAGGGAGATATTCCAGACTTTATTTCCGGATGGAGATTGTCCGGACCTTATTTCCGGACAGAGATTGCCTGGTCCTTATTTCCGGACTGCAACTGACCGGACCTCAGTTCTGTACGGAGATATTCCAGACCTTATTTCCGGACGGAGATTGCCCGGTTCTTATTTCCGGACGGAGATATTCTGGACCTTATATCCGGATGGAGATTGCCCAGACCTTATTTCTGGACGGAGATACTCCAGATCTTATTTCCAGACGGAGATTGCCCGGATGGAGATAGTCCGGACCTTATTTCCGGACGGAGATTGCCTGGTCCTTATTTCCGGACGGAGATATTCCGGACCTTATTTCCGTACAGAGATTGCACGGTCCTGATTTCCGGACGGAGATAGTTTGAACCTTATTTCCGGACAGAGATTGCCCTGTCCTTATTTCCGGATGGAGATACTCCAGACCTTATTTCCGGATGGAGATTGCCTGGACTTTATTTCCCGACGGAGATTACCTAGTCCTTATTTCTGGACGGAGATTGGCCGGACCTCATTTCCATATGGTGATTGCCCGCACCTTATTTCCGAACGGAGATTTTCCGGACGGTATTTATGGACGGATATTGTCTCAACCTTATTTCCGGATGGAGATTGCCCGGTCCTCATTTCCGGATGGAGATGGACTGGACCTTATTTCTATACGGAGATTTATCCAGACCTTATTTCCGGACGGAGATAACCCGGACCTTATTTCTGGACAGAGATTGTCCAGACCTTATTTCCTGATGGGTGCTCTAAAATAGTCCGGAAATAAGGTCCGGGCAATATGGGTGTGTATGGGGGGGGGGGGGGGGTCTTCAGTGGAGTGATAAGGTAATGGAAAAAGGTCCCCCGTAAAGGTAATGGAAAAAGGTCCCCCGTCTGGAAATAAAATCCGGGCAATCTCCGTCTGGAGAATCAGTGGGGGGGGGGGGGGTTCTTCAGTGGAGTGATATGGTAGCGAAAAACAGAAAACTGGACCATCCGTCGAGTTGAGTTAACTGAAGAACTGCGTTGGGGTTGGTACTTTTTATAGACCTTTTCCCTCGAGTTGTATTGTACTTCAGACTAAAGATCTTATGGGTGGTCTTTTTTATTTTGGGACTTTTATTTCTTTTAGCATTTTGATAATTTTTTCCCACTCTTTTTTATGGTACTTCAGACCAAAAGTCTTATAATTGAATTCTACTTTTTTTTCACCTCCGCCAAAGAAGTTGGATAGGAGGTTGTGTTTTCTCCTTTTTCGTGTGTTTGTTTGTTTGTTTGTTTGATTCCGTGTGAACAACTTCTTGGTCACAATTTTACTTATAGAGCAGTGAAACTTCCATGGATTAATTGCTGTGTTGAGACCTGGAAGTGGTTCGATTTTGAAAGTCTAAGGTTAAAGGTTAAGGTCAAGGTCGAGCAAAAGATCGTTTGTGTGTGAACAACTTCCTGGCCACAATTTTACTCATAGAGTAGTGAAACTTTAAGGGATTAATTGCTATGTTGAGACGTGGAAGTGATTCGATTTTGAAAGTCCTACGTCAAAGGTCAAGGTCGAGTAAAAGGTCGTTTGTGTGTGAACAACTTCCTGGTCACAATTTTACTCATAGAGTAGTGGAACTTTCAGGGATTAATTGCTGTGTTGAGACGTGGAAGTGATTCGATTTTGAAAGTCCTAGGTCAAAGGTCAAGGTCAAGGTCAGGCAAAATGTAGTTTGTGTGTGAACAACTTCCTGGCCTCAATTTTACTCATAGAGTAGTGCGGAGGTCTGCGCTCTACTGAGTGCCCCTCTTTTACCATTGTATTACACGTCACATCAGCAGTCTCATGACTGGTCCCTCTATTTAAGGACATTTCTAACAGTTGTATTTCACTGGAAACCAACGGTCTTGTGTGGCGTCATTTTTTTTATCACATTTTCCTACTAATCTCTTCCTCTCTTTTGGCACGTATATGTTTTATATAACATTATTTACGCTTTTGGGTTAAGAGTTTATCCTATCAGTGAAGGTAAAAATAAAAAAGTTGAATCAAATATAAAAAAAAAAATGGTGG
>NC_090743.1:41584619-41589619 GCF_036898095.1 Palaemon carinicauda
TAGAAAGGATGGTTTGAACTTTACTGTTTTATGAAGGGTGTTGAGTTAAACAGTTTTGTAAGCGGGGCTTGTAATAAACTATTCTATACAGGGTGTTTACATTGGAATACTTTATAGAATTTCGTGGGGATTATACTGTTTTATAAAGGAAGTTTGAATTAAACTTTTGCAAAGGTTGCTTGCATTAAGTGGTATGTAAAGGGTACTGTATTTGCATTAATCTATTTAATAAAAGATGTTTGCATCTAAACAAATTATCAAGAGTTTTTATAAAAGTCGTTTGCATTACGAAATGTTTGCAATTAGATATAAAAAGGTTTTTGATGGAGAGGGTCGTAATTATCTCGTGTGGAATACTGAATTAAGAAATGATGGGGAAATTAAAAGTTTTATAGATTATTTAAACATTTTTTTTTTCAGGACACAAGTTAAACTAGGATCAGAGAACATCAAGCTTAACAACAAATCTGGCATGTGCTTTATTGTAAGAATCCTAAAAAAAAATATTGGGACATAAATTATTACTTTGAATGTAAAAATTCATAATTTTTCCTAGAATTTTCAATTACCACGAGAATTGGTATGTGCATTGATTTCATTTTTAACAGATATATACTACACATAAAATGAATGTCTGAATATTAGTACATTGCAACCTTAAGTGTGAAAATCCTAACTATTCCGTTATAAAAATTACACCAAATAATTACTTTTAGACAATTATTCTCCACTTATCAACAAAAACTACCCAACTCTTTGCCCCAGCTAACGGCTGATCTAAATCGATCTGCTGTCACGCGAATGCTAGGCGAACACGTTACCACTGTACTAGCCAGGAGTGTAGTATTCTGTCATAAACATTACACAATATTTTCCACTTAACAATAAAACTACCCTTCGGTCGCTGCAACCTCACCATCCTTGTGAGCTAAGGATGGGGGTTTGGGGGAGCCTATAGGTCTTTCTGCTTAGTCATCAGCAGCCATTACTTGGCTATCCTTGGTCCTAGCTTGGGTGGAGAGGGGGCTTGGGCGCTGATCATATGTATATATGGTCAGTCTCTAAGGCATTCTCCTGCTTGACAGCGCAATGTCACTGTCCCTTGCCTCAGCCATTCATGAGCGGCCTTTAAACCTTTAAACTCTTTGCCTCAGCTAACGGCGAATCTAAATCGGCTAAAAGATCCCAGGCGACAAACAACCATTTGAAGATGATTGTTTACACTTGCATATTCATATGCAAATATGCACTTTGGTTCATTTGCATAGAGCTCGCGAGCTTTGGGTCCACGTGCCGGTACAAATTGGGAAACAAAAGGAGAATGGCAGCAGAAGAGGGCGAAGAAAAAGAAGAGGAAAATGAAGAATCAGAAGCAATTTTCATAAAGCAGAAGAAGAAGAAGAAGAAGAAGAAGAAGAAGAAGAAGCAATTTTCATAAAGCAGAAGAAGAAGAAGAAGAATCAGAAGCAATTTTCATGAAGAAGAAGAAGAATCAGAAGCAATTTTCATGAAGAAGAAGAAGAAGCAGAAGAAGAAGAAGAAGAAATTTTCATAAAGCAGAAGAAGAAGAAGAAGAAGAAGAAAAAGCATTTGTGATAGAAGTAGCGACAACAACCAGTTTTTACTTAACGCCCTTTTCAATTTCGGATTTCGGCCAGTGTGGGAGGAAGGAGTTGCTTATTTTTTTCTTCTCTTCCTCTTCTCTCCTCCTCCTCCTTTTCTTGTTCTAATTGCCGAGCTTCTGAGTTGATTATTAACCGGTCAGGTCGTGTTTCCGATCCTGCCTAAACAGCAATGGGCGCTGGCACCCAGTGTCAATCTTTATTAAGCACTCATTCATTTACTGCTTAAGCTTCCTGAATCTCCCAAAAGGGCTCCATGCGGATGTTCTAGGACTCTTGAATCCTCGATAGGGGGTCTAGGACTCCTGAATCCTCCATAGGGTCTCTAGAACTCCCAAATTCTCCATTGGGGGCTCCAAGCAGACGTTCTAAGGCTCCTGAATCATCGATAAGGGCTTTAGGACTCATGGATCCTCCATAGGGCCTCTAGGACTCCTGAATCCTACATTGGGGCTCCAAACAGATATTATAGGTTTCCTGAATCCTCGATAAGGGCTCTAAGACTCCTGAATCATCCATAGGGTCCCTAGGATTCCCAAATCCTCCATTGGGGCTCCAAGCAGATGTTCCACGACTCATGAATCCTCGATACGGGCTCTAGGACTCCTGAATCATCAATAGGGTCTCAAGGACTCCTGAATCCTCCTTAGGGGCTCCGAGGAGATGTTCTACGACTCCTGAATCCTCGGTAAGGGCTCTTGGACTCCTGAATCCTCCATAGGATCTCTAGGACTAAGGAGACCTCCATAGGGTATCCAAGCACATATTCTAATACCCCTGAATCCTCGATAAGGGCTCTGGAACACCTGAATCCTCCATAGGGGTCTCTAAGACTCCCAAGTCCTCCACTGGGACTCCAAGCAGATGTTCTAGGACTCCTGAATCCTCGATAAAGACTCTGGGAATCATGAATCCTCCATAGTGTCTCTAGGTCTCCTAAAATCTTCATAGGGTCTCTAAGACTCTTGAATCCTCCATTGTGGCTCAAAGCAGATGTTCTATGACTCCTGAATCCTTCATAGGGTCTCTAGGAATCCTAAATCCTCCATTGAGGCTCCAAGCGGATGTTCTACAACTCCTGAATCCTCGACATGGGCTCTAGGACTCCTGAATCCTCCATAGGGTCTCTATGACTCCTGAATCCTTCATAGGGTCTCCAAGCAGATGCTCTAGGACTCCTGAATCCTCGGTAAGGGTTCTAGGACTCCTGAATCCTCCATAGGGTCTCTAGGACTTCTGAATACTCCATGGGGTCTCCAGACAGTTGTTCTAGAACTCCTGAATCCTCAATAAGGGCTCTAGGACTCCTGAATCCTCAATAAGGGCTCTAGGACTCCTGAATCCTCCACATGGTCTCCAAGAAGATTCCTAGGTCTCCTGAATCCTTGATAAGGGCTCTAGGACTCCTGAATCTGCATTGGGTCTCTAGGACTCCTGAATCCTCAAATGAAGCTCTAAGCAGATGTTCTAGGACTCCTGAATCCTCGATAAGGGCTATAGGACTCCTAAATCCTTCATAGGGTCTCTAGGACTCCTGAATCATACATTAGGGCTCCAAGCAGATGTTCTATGACTCCTGAATTCTCGATAAGGGTTCTAGAACTCCTGAATGGTCTATAGGATCTCTAGGACTACTGAATCCACCACTGGGTCTCCAAGCAGATCTTCTAAGACTCCTGAATCCTCGATAAGGGCTCTAGGACTCCTGAATCCTCCATAGGGTCTCTAGGACTCCTGTATCCTCCATAGGGTCTCTAGGTCTCCTGAATCCTCCATTGTGGCTCTAAGCAGATGTTCTAGGTTTCCTGAATCCTCGATAAGGGCTCTAGGACTCCTGAATCCTCCATAGGGTCTCCAAGCAGATGTCCTAGGACTTTTGAATCCACGGTAAGGGCTCTAGGACTCCTGAATCCTTCATAGGGTCTCCAATAAGCTGTTTTAGAACGCCAGAATCGTCTACAAGGGATCTAAGACTCCTGAATCCTCCATAAGGTCTCCAAGTAGATGTTCTAGGTCTCCTAAATCATTGATAAGGGCTCTAGGACTCCTGAATCCTTCATAGGGTCTCTAGGACTCCTGAATCCACAATTTGGGATCCAAGCAGATGTTATAGGCCTCCTGAATACTCGGTAAGGGCCCTAGGACTCCTGAATCCTCCATAGGGTTTCTAGGACTACTGAATCCTACGTTGGGGCTCCAAGAAGATGTTCTAAGACTCCTGAATTCTCCATAAGGGTTCTAGGACTACTGAATCGCCTATAGGATCACTAGGACTCCTGAATTCTCTATTGGAGCCCCAAGCAGGTGTTCCACGACTCCAGAATCGTTGATAAGGGCCTTAAGACTCCTGAATCCTCCATAGGGTCTCTAGGACTACTGAATCCTTCATAGGGTCTCCAAGCAGATGTACTAGGTCTCCTAAATTATTGATTAGGGCTCTAGGACTCATGAATCCTCCATAGGGTCTCTAGGAATCCTGAATCCTCCATTGGGACCCCAAGAAGATGTTTTAGGACTCCTGATTTCTCGATAAGGTCTCTAAGACTCCTAAAGCCTCCATAGGGTCACTAGGACTCCTGAATCCTCCATTGAGGCTCCAAGCAGATGTTCTAGGAATCCTGTTCCTCGATAAGGACTCTAGGACTCCTGAATCCTCTGTGGGGCCTCTAGGACTCCTGAATCCTCCATATGATCTCCAAGCAGATGTTCTAGGACTCCTGAATCCTCGATAAGGGCTCTAGGACTCCTGAAACCTCCATAGGGTCTCTGGGACTCCTGAATCCTCCATTGGGGCTCCAAGCAATGTCCTACGATTCCTGAATCGTCGATAAGGGCTCTAGGCCTCCTGAATCCTCCAACTCAAGAGCTCCAAGCAAATGTTCTAGGGTTCATGAATCCTAAATATGGGTTTTAAGACTCCTGAATCCTTCATAGGGTCTCTAGGAATCCTGAATCCTCCACTGGGGCTCAAAGCAAATGTTCCAGGAATCCTCAATCCTCGATAAGGGCTCTAGGATTCCTGAATCCTCCATAGGATCTCAGGGACTCCTGAATCCTTAATTGGGGCTCCAAACAAAATTTCTAGAATCCTCCATTGGGGCTCCAAACATAATTTCTAGGGCTCATGAATCCTTAATAAGGGTTCTAAGACTCCTGAATCCTCCATAGGGTCTCTGGAACACATGAATCCTCCATTGGGGCTACAAGCAGATGTTCTACGACTCCTGAATCCTCGATAAGGGCTCTAGGACTCCTGAATCCTACATAGGGTCTCAAGGTCTCCTAAATCCTCCATTGGGGCTCGAAGCAAATGTTCTAGGACTCATGAATCCTTAATAAGGGTTCTAGGACTTCTGAATCCTCCATAGGGCCTCCAGG
>NC_090743.1:41594619-41612119 GCF_036898095.1 Palaemon carinicauda
TTTAAATTAATCACCACAAAGTCTCATCTATTTCTGTTCTTGGGTTTTATAATTATTCCACATTTGAAAAGTAGTACCTTAACACATAGTTTCCTTTCTGGGATTACTTGAAGGTTTAAAGGCCGCTCATGAATGGCAGGGGCAAGGGACAGTGACATTGCCCTATCGAGTAGAATAATGCCCTAGAGACTGACCATATATACATATGATCAGCGCCCAAGCACCCTCCCCACCCAAGCTAGAACCAAGGAAGGCCGACCAAAGGCTCCTGATGACTAAGCAGATTATTATTATTAATTGCTAAGCTACAACCCTAGTTGGAAAAGCAGAATGCTATAAGCCCAGGGGCTCCAACAGGGAAATAGCCCAGTGAGGAAAGGAAACAAGGAAAAAATAAATATTTTAAGAATAATATTAAAATAAATATCTCCTATATAAACTATAAAAACTTTAACAAAACATGAGGAAGAGAAATTAGATAGAATAGTGTGCCCGAGTGTACCCTCAAGCAAGAGAACTCTAACCCAAGATAGAGGAAGACCATAGTACAGAGGCTATGGCACTACCCAAGACTAGAGAACAATGGTTTGATTTTGGAGTGTCCTCCTAGAAGAGCTGCTTACCATAGCTAAAGAGTCTCTTCTACCCTTATAGACTTATAGGCTTCCCCAAACCCCCATCCTTAGCTCACAAGGATGGTGAGGTTGCGGCGACCAAAGGAACTAACGAGTTTGTCGACCTCGAACCCCAGTCTGGCGTTCACCAGTCAGGGACGTTACCAAATAGGCCACAACAACCGTTTTTATAGTATGCTTTTTAATTTGTTTTTACTCTTTACTCACTACTCAAAATACCTCCCATTCATTCTAAGAATTCTTCATAATTAGTAACACAAACCAGCGATATGAATAGCTTTATTAAGGGAATTTATATTGATTGAGTGTCATGACAAAAAAAAAAAAAAGCTATTCAACTCGGTTTATGTAGCTTTTGCCTTTGATCGTGCTTGACGTGTAGGTGAATACGGACTGATTCTCTCTCTCTCTCTCTCTCTCTCTCTCTCTCTCTCTCTCTCTCTCACTTGAATACCCATATGCTTTTAGATTTCTCCATTTTCTATCTACCAAAAAAAAATGTTCATATAATTCTCCTTCATTTATAGTTACTTGTGTATTCCTACGTCTCTCTCTCTCTCTCTCTCTCTCTCTCTCTCTCTCTCTCTCTCTCTCTCTCTCTCTCTGTGTGTGTGTGTGTGTGTGTGGAATCTAACCAGTCTTAGGACAATGATTTACAGCAGTCATATTTTCCCAGCTTCTTGACAGCAGATTCTTACTAGACTGAACGTACAGAGAGAGAGAGAGAGAGAGAGAGAGAGAGAGAGAGAGAGAGAGAGAGAGAGAGAGAGAGAGAGAGAGAGAGAGATAATTTATCATGTATTTTTCATAATATTTAGTTGTTATAAATATTTCCTATTTGGTTATTTGTAATTTTGTATACATTTATATACATTATATATATATATATATATATATATATATATATATATATATATATATATTGTATACATTTATATACAGTATATATATATATATATATATATATATATATACTGTAAATCCTATAGCATCTGTGACTAAATTATAGAATGATATTAATAATAACACATGAACGGCTGGAACCCAGGACGTTTAAATTTCTACATTGGAGGGGTTAACAAGAGTCTCGCTTGATTTATGATAAGCCACTATTTATGGGATATAGTGAGATATAGGAATGGGAATTTTGAGCATGGACCTTTTATTGCTGGACTCCCTTCTTTGGTGGAATCTTGTAGTGTGAGTACTGTATCATTGTTGTTTTGATGTTGTTGTTGTTCAATCCCTCCATACAACATGCAGAAGGCATAATATACAAAATAAATTTTGAAGATGAATGGAGCTACCATTTAACAGATATATTATACGACACTTCCCATGAAAAATGAAATAATGACCTTTATGCTCCACAGGACAGCCTGAGAATGATTACACTTTACGACGTTTCTAAAGTCTCCAAGAGACACATTTCTTGATCTACAAAATCCAAAGTCGTCCTTAACACCACTTCCAGTGCATCAAACTGGTAGACATCTCCGATCAGATGCACAATGAGCCGAGACCTCTCTGATCGACTCTGGTTTCGAAGATCCCAGCCTCCTAAGAACCGAATCTCTTCTTCTTCAGGTTTTTGGACAAGAAGTTTTTTTTAAGAGATCACTTAATCCAAAGGGGTTTGAGGTTTTTACTGGGCAGTTCATTGAGATTTCCTTCGGTCATTAAAATCTAAAGAAGACAGCAAATTCACCCCAAAAATCTAGACGACTGGACAAGGAGCTCTTCTCACGGGATGAGATATTTTATGAGACGGGAAATTGACCATCAGAGTACTGAAGAAGGATTCTGGATTGGGCCCGTTAG
Source organism: Palaemon carinicauda (assembly GCF_036898095.1). Lineage (NCBI taxonomy): Eukaryota > Metazoa > Arthropoda > Malacostraca > Decapoda > Palaemonidae > Palaemon > Palaemon carinicauda. The sequence goes on from NC_090743.1 coordinate 41,597,076, forward strand.
GTTGATTTAATACTAAAGTCTGTCTAAGACTGCGATGGTACTAGATTTTCATTTCTTTTTCTTTGTCTGGAACTTTTACAAAATATTTAAACTTCGATTGAAATTCAGTCTTCAATCTTAGATTGAAACTTAAGACAATTTCTTACTTCCATTTATGAAACTTTTTTTATCCATATTCTTATGAAACTTTGATAAAGTCTTTTTTTTCTTAGACTTGGTCAGCCTTCCTTCCACAATTGAAACTCAGATAAGATCTTCCTTCTACAAATGAAAATAAGAAAGTCTTATTTCCTCTTTTGAAACTCCAACAATTTCATTTCTTCTTCTGAAACTGATATAAAGTCTTATTTCCTTTTTTGAACCTCAGATAGTTAATTTCTTCTTCTGAAACCAATATAAAATTTGACAACTCCATTTCCTCACTTGAAACTTATATAGTTTTATTTTATTTCCTCTTTTGATCTTTAAAGTCTTATTTCCTTTTCAAAAAATTAGACAAAGTCTGATTTTTTTTTTTTTGAAACTTAGACAAAGTCATATTCAATTTTCTGAAAATTGGACAATCTTATTTTCTATTCTAGAACTTAGACATGACAATAACGCAATACGGAAATTGCCAATATGTAAACAGTTTTCCCTTGAAAACCACAATCAATCGAGAGATTAACTCTGACAAGATCACTTAGCACAGTGCCAGGCAGACATGGTATTCCCTGGCTTATGTGAGACGATACTGAAAAGGAAGTGGAAACCTGGTTGTTGACCTTGACATTTGACCTTTAAAACGTTACTCTTCATCAATGCTAAAAGGACACCATTATTGTAATGTAGCTATAAAGTCTTAAATAACCGTAAATATGTGAATTCTACCGTTGACCCTTAGACCTTTTTACCCAGTAGCTGATATCTTTTAAATTAATCACCACAAAGTCTCATCTATTTCTGTTCTTGGGTTTTATAATTATTCCACATTTGAAAAGTAGTACCTTAACACATAGTTTCCTTTCTGGGATTACTTGAAGGTTTAAAGGCCGCTCATGAATGGCAGGGGCAAGGGACAGTGACATTGCCCTATCGAGTAGAATAATGCCCTAGAGACTGACCATATATACATATGATCAGCGCCCAAGCACCCTCCCCACCCAAGCTAGAACCAAGGAAGGCCGACCAAAGGCTCCTGATGACTAAGCAGATTATTATTATTAATTGCTAAGCTACAACCCTAGTTGGAAAAGCAGAATGCTATAAGCCCAGGGGCTCCAACAGGGAAATAGCCCAGTGAGGAAAGGAAACAAGGAAAAAATAAATATTTTAAGAATAATATTAAAATAAATATCTCCTATATAAACTATAAAAACTTTAACAAAACATGAGGAAGAGAAATTAGATAGAATAGTGTGCCCGAGTGTACCCTCAAGCAAGAGAACTCTAACCCAAGATAGAGGAAGACCATAGTACAGAGGCTATGGCACTACCCAAGACTAGAGAACAATGGTTTGATTTTGGAGTGTCCTCCTAGAAGAGCTGCTTACCATAGCTAAAGAGTCTCTTCTACCCTTATAGACTTATAGGCTTCCCCAAACCCCCATCCTTAGCTCACAAGGATGGTGAGGTTGCGGCGACCAAAGGAACTAACGAGTTTGTCGACCTCGAACCCCAGTCTGGCGTTCACCAGTCAGGGACGTTACCAAATAGGCCACAACAACCGTTTTTATAGTATGCTTTTTAATTTGTTTTTACTCTTTACTCACTACTCAAAATACCTCCCATTCATTCTAAGAATTCTTCATAATTAGTAACACAAACCAGCGATATGAATAGCTTTATTAAGGGAATTTATATTGATTGAGTGTCATGACAAAAAAAAAAAAAAGCTATTCAACTCGGTTTATGTAGCTTTTGCCTTTGATCGTGCTTGACGTGTAGGTGAATACGGACTGATTCTCTCTCTCTCTCTCTCTCTCTCTCTCTCTCTCTCTCTCTACTTGAATACCCATATGCTTTTAGATTTCTCCATTTTCTATCTACCAAAAAAAAATGTTCATATAATTCTCCTTCATTTATAGTTACTTGTGTATTCCTACGTCTCTCTCTCTCTCTCTCTCTCTCTCTCTCTCTCTCTCTCTCTCTCTCATACATTCTTTTACAATTACAGAAATATTTTACACCCTATATTTATACTCTCTCTCTCTCTCTCTCTCTCTCTCTCTCTTCCCGATCCTCAACACCATCAAGGCAACGCGGATATCAACAGCACCTTATAAAACTGCCAGACCTTATCATAAAAGTGGTCTAATATACATATAATCCGCTGTGTCATATATTTATGTACGCCCGGCCGATGCGCTCCCACCTTCTCTCTCTCTCTCTCTCTCTCTCTCTCTCTCTCTCTCATCCTATTAACGGCGAACCTGCTATCTGATTCCAATCCTCTTACGAACACTAAACGTCAGGAAACGGATCCAAGCCGATAGCGCACACCTGATGCGATTATTTATGCGCCTGCGCAGTTTGGGTGCTTCGTTTAGGTACAGCCTGCATGGGTAGGGGTGTGGGTTGCGCTTACAGTGTGCCTGCCGTTCAAGTATACTCTTTGATGTTCAACTTCTTGATGATTACTCAAGTTTAATGTTTACCTTACATGCACGATTTTTCGATACAAGCCTACCAGAGTTTTTCCTTGTTACCCGTTAATAATAATAATAATAATAATAATAATAATAATAATAATAATAATAGTAACAAGTTTCATTACTCTTCGATTAAAATTTTGCCCAGGAAGCTGTTCACAAACAAACACACAAACAGTGGGGTAAAACATAACCTCCTTCCAACTTCGTTGGCGGAGGTAATAATAATAATAATAATAATAATAATACTAATAATAATAATAATAGTGTTGATGATATTATTAGAAGTGATTATCATAATAACATTATAAGTAATGAAAAAAAAAGTGATAGTAATAATAAGATCCTTATACAACCACAACATCAACATCAACGGCAATAACAACAACAGCAATAATAATAATAATAATAATAATAATAATAATAATAATAATAATAATGGTGATATCCAAAATAATTATCTAACAATACAATAATTGATGATGAAAATTATAATAATGATGATAAAATTCTTATGTATGGGGAACAACGACAACAACCACAACAACAATAATAATACTAATAATAATAACAATAATATTGATAATAATAATGAAGATGTCGATTGTAATATAAAAAAATAATTATCTAATAATATAATTATTGATGATAAAAATAATAATAAGGGTGATAAAATTCTTATGCATGGGGAACAACAACAACAATAATAATAATAATAATAATAATAATAATAATAATAATAATAATAATCACACCCTCACTGAAAGGAGAAAAAAATGAACAAAACCGCTATGAATAAGCGATGCATATCTCACCACCAAAGCCCTCCTAATTTGAATATCATACAAAACTTTCCCGAGGCAACTAATTCTCAAATCAGGTAAATTGAAGGGGACTCACTTGAGATGGTATCTATCGAGTGTATTTTGTAAATATTCCATAATATATATCATTTGCATAATGACCGCCAGGGTCATAATTTCAATATAATTTTTTTTTCTCAACCCGGCCTTGTTTACGACTTCGCTTTAAAGAGGCGATCTTTAAGATGACGGTAAGTCGAGACGGTAGAGTATTTTCTTAACCATAATGATCGAGTGTTTAGGATTATATTCGTGAGGTTTTCTTTACGACGGTGCAAAAGCATTTTATAGGCCGCTTCAAAGGATCTTGATTATATACATTTCGTCAACACGAGGCGTTCGTCTACCGGGCCGGCACTGGGCCCGTCATTGGCCCGTTGATTTTGTCCTTGAAATGTCAGAATGGTTGCAAATAAATTCCCACGTAATGTTCGTTAAATACTTCAAATGGATGAGGGTAATCTTTACATATCGCTTCTTTGTTCGATATTTATTTCATCTTTGTTCGGGATAAATGTCTGTAACTTTAAGAGCAGAAAATCTTTATTTATTCTAAATAAGAAAAATTTCATGTTTTCATAGGAATTCTAGATTAACACTTATCATTTTCGAAACAACTTCCCTGAAAAATTTGAAAACCAAAATAGAAAAATTATATAAGCACTTCCAGTTCACAGGAACGTGAGTCATCAAAGACACTGTGCTATTTTCAAATAGAAATATATCTTCCTGAAACAACATGAATGGCCATGTTCTCACCCAAGCTTCGAAATTGGATCCACAAAGGTCGACGAGTATGCTACTATTAAAATCACTCTGTATGATCTACTGACGCATATATATATATATATATATATATTTATATATATATATTTATATACATATATATATAAATATATATATATATATATATATATATATATTTATATATATATATATATATATATAAATATATATAAAATATATAAAGTATATATATATATATATTATATATATATATATATATATATATACATACATACACACATACATGGGGGGGTGTCTGTAGCTATGTACACACACATATATATTTTATATACACATGTATATATACATATATATATATGTGTGTGTGTATGTATGTATGTATATATATATATATGTATGTATATACATACATATATATATATATATATATATATGTATATATATACATATATATATATGTACACATAGAGAGAGAGAGAGAGAGAGAGAGAGAGAGAGAGAGAGAGAACAAAGCCCGGAGCTAAAACAGCCAGGTATTGTATAATACAACGCAACGCCCAATAAACTGAAGCTAATACAATAGCTACAAGTATACAACAAACCTTTTCTCACTCCTCCCACGCACACATATTTATTTTGAGAGAGAGAGAGAGAGAGAGAGAGAGAGAGAGAGAGAGAGAGAGAGAGAGAGCACGATGGTCTGGCGAGACCAATCTGAAATCACACATTGGGAATCGACACCACGAGCTTTCTTTGCCCGTCACTCATACGATGCATATTTATGCAAAACACATTTTGTGATGTTTCTTTTGTTTATGCAACAACTGACGATCGTCCAGGAGATAAAGCTTGAATGGAGGAAGAATGTTAAAGAATGTTATTTTGTGTTTTACAACGGAGTCTAAATAAAAACCCCCAAAAAGTTACTTTCATATTCATAAAGTTTTTTTTTTTTTTTTTTTTTTAAAGATTTATAGCCTTATAATTTAAATATTTCTTTATGAATTTCCTATATGGTGTGAGAAGTGTTGATTTCATTATTTTCTTCAGAGGGCGTCTTTAATGTAGGAAAAATAGTGGTTGCATTTTGTTATTGTCATAATTTTTAAAATTATTTTTTTTTTATCAATTTCTATTTCAATATGGTTAAGGTGGACAGTCATGTTTTAATCAAAATTGCCTATACTTTTAGAGAGAGAGAGAGAGAGAGAGAGAGAGAGAGAGAGAGAGAGAGAGAGAGAGAATTCTAGATTTGACAACAGTATGAATACTACATATAGCCATATATTTGATACAGTATATATTCCAATCTTTATTTTATAAAAAGAAAAAAAAACACACACACTGCCAATTTAATAACTATTGTGATGAGATTTATATTAACTGAAAAGTATTTTAGTTAAATAAAATCATAAGTTACGTGTGAAAATTGATTCACATTGAAATAATTAATTTAAATGAAAGATAATTGCAATTATTTCATTATTTCAAGTAAAAATTATTTTTACCTCCAACAACGAAGTTAGAAGGAGATTATGATTTTGCCCCTGTTTGTGAGTTTGTTTGTGTATGTGTGTTTGTTTGTGAGTGATGAAACTTGCTAGGATTAACTGTTATATAAAAAGCTGGAAAACATTAAATTTTGGGAGGTCAAGGTAACGGTCAAGCAATCAGCCTTAAGTCTGGATATCGTTGTCACACAGATTTCAAACTTGATTCATATCTAAGTTTATTAAAATACATGTTAAGGTCAAGGTCAAGGAGCAAAAAGGCGATAAATAAGCTGCCGCGGCGGAGGTCCGCGATCTACTGAGTGCCGCTCTAGTGGTCAAACACAATATGCCTTTCACTAGCTAAATATTACAAAGATCTTTTATCCTGGTAAAGTATTTATCAAGCATATATTAATCATATTTTCTTAAAGCACTTTTAAAGTAACATTGAACAGAACGAAAGTAACGGCCTAATAATATATTTAACGAACAATTTTTTTGTGATTATGGTATTCACATACAAGATATAAAAAAAAAAAATTGCTATAAAAGAAACGCAAAGAATTGACTTATGCATATACACACATATATATTTAGATATACATATCCATATATAAATATATGCAGACAAATATATATATCAATATATGTATATATGGTAATTTATAGACTGTATATATATATATATATATATATATATATATGAATATTTTAATCTTGACAGTTCCAAGCCATAAACATTACATATCCAGAACAATACGAAATCACTGAAGATAAATTAATCTGAAAAAGTAAACGATAAAAACAAATATAAATAAAACGCATACATAAAACTCAAAAGCCATCCATCAATTACAGGATAAAGTGACCTCCTCGCCAAGTCAAAGTCCACGAGCAATATTTGCCCCGCCTGGAGATAAGCTCCAAGCAATCTGAACGAACGAACGAACGAATATTTGGCACGCTCCCCCCATCCAGATCCCTCGCACCCCTTCTGCAGAATGCCCCTCCTTATCACAATCTCTCCACCTCCTTATCTTTATCACCGCTTTTCCTTAAGAGTCGCTATAATGTGAAAAACTGTCTGTGTCACTTAGCAACCCCCCCCCCTCTCTCTCTCTCTCTCTATCTCTCTCTCTCTCTCTCTCTCTCTCTCTCTCTCTCTCTCAGGTGATTTCAATACATAACCTGTCACAAATCCACGTAGTTCTAATATAGTTCATGTAGGACTCTCTCTCTCTCTCTCTCTCTCTCTCTCTCTCAGGTAATTCTAATATAGTATTAGTGGAACCCTTTCTCTCTCTCTCTCTCTCTCTCTCTCTCTCTCTCTCTCTCTCTTACCCCGTTATCTTAATCTCCCCTCTCGCTATCTCTATCTCTACACCTCCTATCTACATTGGCTGATGCTCTTAAAGGATCAAGTATCAGAGATTGTCTTTTTATCGCGTCCTTCTCTAAGTACCTTTGCTTGTTACCAAGCTGGGTTCATAATTGCCACTAGGATATTTAGCTGATTTTAGGGGATTTTTGAGTCCTCTCATTTTCGGGCCAAGAGTGCACGGACGGGGCAAGTTATTCTGGGCATCGATTGGGATTATTAGCATGAATTTTGCAAGGGGAAAATATTATGATTTTTTTTTTTTCAATTCATCAGGATGTTATGAATGAAATGTAGAAATAGTTATTGATATATAAAATATATTGTGGTACATGCATATATTTTCATATACGCTTGAAATTAATCTAATCCAGATATAGAAAAATCTATGATCTAATTTACGCGCACGTACATACGCACGCACATGTGTAAAGACACACACACATATGCATATATATATATATATATATATACATATATGTATATATATATATATATATATATAATATATACATTATATATATATTATGTATATATTATATATATATATATATATATATACACACACACTGGAACCTCTACATACGATCTTAATTCGTTCCGGGACCTAGATCGTATGTTAAAACGGTCTTATGTTGGAGCGAATATTCCCGTAAGAATACACTGTAATTTGCATAATTAGTTCTACAGCCCAAAATCTTATGATAACTCATTAATAAGTTAATAAATTATTACACATAATGACACAGAGCAATAATACAATTGCATTATATAATAGAGATGTAAAAAAGAATAATTATAAAGAAATGATGAATAAAAAAGGGGTTTTTATTGTCACTTTACCTTAGAGACAGGCCAACGAAGGTGTAGGCTTTGCTACGCAGGAGGAGCCGGACGGTCGGCGAGGAGGTAGAGATGGTGAATGCGATAACGTACCGTAACTTATTCTAACTTACACTACATGTACTTTAACTTAACTTAGCCTAATTATTTTCTTTGCTTTACTTTCTTTCTCTTCATCACGATCACAAGACCGCTTCGAAGATTTTTTTTAAAAAACTATTGAGAGAAAGTTGCTTGGTATGGCTTTTCAGAATTTTTCTGAAATGGGTTAAGCAGACATCACTGAATTGCGAAACTACATGGTAAACCTGAAGTTTCTGTGAGGGATACTTATCAATGAAGTCAACCACGTGTTGATGATGTGCTAACATCTCTTTCGTTGCAGCCGAACTTAAGATGTGCTCTACCTCCTCGATCTCCTCCGAATCACTCAATTGCGCTTGGAACTCTTCATTCTGTATGGCATGCAGCTCCTTGAGTTCCGCGGTGGTGAGCTCTTCATGATGCTCCTAGACGAGTTCCGTGATGTCATCTTCATCGACCTCCAGACCCATGCACTTGCCAAGGGATACAATTTTTTCTATGTCTTACTCTACGGCAAGCACAGGTTCAGGTTCGGGGTCAAAACCTTCAAAATCTCTGGGAGAAACAGCATCAGGTCAAAGCTTCTTCCAAGCTAAATTCAGTGTCCGTCGAGTTACTCCCTCCCAAGCCTGATCTATGATCTTCAAGCAGTGCACAATATTGAAATGGCTCCTCTAAAATTCATGCAAAGTTAAGTTGGTGCTTTGCGTGACATTAAAGCACTGCTTAAATAAGTGCTTGGTGTAGAGCTTCTTAAAATTAGAGATGACTTGCTGGTCCATGGGCTGGAAGATAGGGGTGGTGTTTGGTGGAAGATACAGAACTCTGATAAACTTGAACTGGTCGATGATATCATCTTCGAGTCCTCGGGGGTGAGCGGGAGCATTATCCAAGCAAAGCAAGCACTTTAAAGGGAAATTCCTCTCCTGAAGGTACTTCTTGACAGCAGGGCCGAAAACTTGGTTTACCCATTCAACAAAGATGCCTAGTAACCCAAGCCATAGAATCAGCACGCCAGAAAACATGCATCATGTCCTTATTGACTCTATGTGCCTTAAATGCCCTAGGGTTTTCGGAATAATAAACCAATAACAGCTTGATTTTGCAGTCCCCGCTGGTGTTGGCACATAGGGCAAGAGTCAACCGATCCTTCATAGGCTTATGTCCAGGCATTTTCTTCTCTTCGGCGGTGATGTATGTTTGACTAGGCATCTTTTTGCAAAACAGACCGGTTTCATCACAATTGAAAACTTGCTGCTCTACGTAGCCTTCATCCTCCACGATCTTTTCGAACTTCTTAAGAAAATCACTAGAAGCCTTGGTGTCTGAACTTGAAGCCTCTCCGTGCCGAACAACTGAATGAATCCCGGTCCGTCTCTTAAATTTCTCGAACCAACCACGAGACGACTTGAATTCCTCGGTTGTAAGCTCGGTTGAACTCTCCCCCGCGTCACGCCCAGAGCCCGCCGCCTTCAAGTCACAATAGATAGCGCTGGCCTTCTCGCAAATGATCGTTTCAGTGATTGTATCGCCAACAATCTCTTTGTCCTTTATCTATATTAACAAAAGTCGTTCCATCTCTTCCAGGGTAGGGCTGCAATGTTTTGAAATAATGGAGATCCCCTTTGATGGTTTGACTGCTTCAATGGCTGCCTTCTGCTTGATGATTGTCGAGATCATATACAAATTCCAGCCATATTGTTTAGCCAGATCACTCACACGCACACCGCGCTCATGTTTTTCTACAATTTCTTGCTTCAATTCTAAGGAAAGCCTTGTCTTCATCCTGTTCTCACCACTACTAATACCTGTACCGAAACTAAGCTTCTTAGGACCCATGATTATACGTAAAATAAAAAATGAAACGTGAAAAAAGGAAGATATTAAGCACTGTTAATAATGGAGCGAACAGGGCACAGCCACACGATGCGCACAAGAACAGAGAACTGACCGACGAGACGCGGCGTCCCTCCGACGTGCTGCCGTCTACCGGCGTAAACAAGAAACTACGACCGACGCTTCGAGAAAATTCTACGCCTATGGTCTACGTCGGATGTTGGAGCATGACGTCTGGTGTCGAGACGAGAATTCGATCAAATTTTACGTCGGATGTTGGAACAATTGTATGTAAAGGCAATTGTATGTAGAGGTTCCACTTTATATATATATATATATATATATATGTATGTATGTATGTATGTATGTATAAGGCTCAACGAGATGCTGGTGAGCTCTCATGTATACAAAGCAAATAACCTTTTTTATGCTTTATTCAATCCACCTCCTTAACTCACATTCCAAATACAACACAACGCTTGTTCATATCATAAAACCTGAGTTCCATCAATATCCAAAAAAAAAAAAAAAAATTTAATCCACCATTTCCTTACTTTTCCCCCATTCCTTATTATGACTGTCTTTTTAAGTTTGCCACTGTTCATAAATCTATTCTTCTTCTATTACCATGCTTTTTCCCATTTTTTGTATCGGGTAAGCACGGTTGCCTTCTTTTTGAAAGACTTCACATTGGCTTCGGGGCAGATCGTAGTCCCGATCGGCTGCCCTGCCTGACATCGCTTAAACACTGGTAGTGTATGTTCATGTCTTGTACCAATAACGAGCGTCCTTCCTCCCCGCAGCAAGAAGTCCTGGCTAGGTTGGGTCGACAGTTTGAGAAGTGTGAGGTGTCTGTTATGTTTTTAAGTGTTGGAATGGCTTTGTTTGTGGGTGTATTAGTCTGTAACACCCATTTGCTTTTAAGCAAACCTATCCGTTGATTACATGCATAATCCTGGGAACTTTCTAAATCAGTATAGATTTTATGATTGTGGCATATCTAGTTTACAGAACCCGTATGAAATTTATTTTATCTTTATCAATCTTATCGAAAAAAGTTTCTTGGATGAAGATTTGGCAACATTCTTTCTAAATAATCACTGACTATCCTGATGATATTCTAAAAATACAGCTCGCTATTTCTCTGATATTTACACAATATATTCTACTGACATTATGCAAAATTATAACAATTCCATTTGATTATTTCAGAATTTATAACTAAAGAAAAATTAAAATTTATTTTTCAAAGAGACTAGAGAGAAAGACATGAAAAGATGAGATAAGCAATCAGGAGAAGGTAGAAGTTATAATGACCAAAGTTTCATTTTAAGACATTAAAGCAATGCGTAGAGTATATAAAACCCATTTTGATGGTATTTGTGAACTATGAGAAAGCCTTTGCTAGTTTGCACCGGCCAGTTTTGTGGAGAGTCCTGCGTTATAATTGAGTTCCTCTTAGATATGTAAATTTTATCAAGTCTGTTCATGAGCATAGCAAGTGCAAAGTTAATGTAAATGGAGTCCTATCAAATTAATTTTCAGTGAGCAGTGGAGTATTCCAAGGGAATGTGTTGTCACCTATGTTGTTTATCCTCCTCATGGATTTTGTAAGGCATAGAACAGTTGGGGATGGTGGATAATGATTGGACTGGACTGGTAACAGAAAATTAGTTGACTAGAGTATGCTGATGACACTGTCCGTATTAGCAGAACACCTCAGGACTTGCAAAACTTGGTTAGAAGATTGCATGAAATATCACATAAGGTAGGGCTCAAGATAAATAGAAGAAAGTCAAAGATGGTGAGAACGGAATATGCAATGGAAAATTAAATATCATTGGAAGGAGAAAGGATTAATGAGGTAGAATCACTTAAACATTTAGGAACTATGATTGAAGTTTAATGAAAGATTGAAAAAAAAGCAAATCAGAAATGGCTAGGTTAAGTAAAATTTGGAAATCAAATCACCTGAAATTACATATAAGAATCAGGCTAAATATCAGTTTAGTGAGATTGGTGTTAATGTATGGACATGAGTTGTGGTATGACAATGAAACAACATCCAACAGATTTTATAGATTTGAGAACAAAGCGCTCAGAATAATATTGGGAGTTAAATGGCAGGACAGAATTAGAAATAAAATTACAAGGCAGATTACCTTAGTGCCTTATGTGGATGAGTTCATGGTAACTTATATGGATGAGTTCATGGTGAGGGGTAGATGGAGATGGTTTGGGCATGCTCTTCGCACTCCCAAAAAGATATTAGTTCACTAAACTTTCAACTGGGCTCCACAAGGCACTAGAAGAGTAGGAAGACTCGGGCATACATGGCCGTGGACTTATGAAGCGTGAAGTGGGAGATTATGAATGGAGAAATATTTATTTAAAAGCTCTAGATAGAGACGACTGGAGAAATCTAACCGAGGCCCTTTGCGTCATTAGGCGTAGGAGGAGATGGAGATGATGATGATGATGATGATCTTTTATTTCAGAAATTACACCTTAATAAAAAGATGAACTGAAATTCGAGTAACTTCAAACATTGAACAGATTATTCGGCTAGAATTATGCAAATTTTAATATCATTTTTATATCAGAAATTATACCTAAACAAAATAACAGACAAAATTTAGCAAAATTATAACTCCACTTTTCCTTTCATAAATTAAACATAAACAAACCAACTGACAAGCAGGATTTCTAGACACTTCAAAAAATGAACAGCATATTTTGATAACATTCTATGAAATTATAATTCTATTTTCATTTTGGAAATTAAAGCTACAAATCTAGGAAAATGTTCTGCTGGAATTCAGCAAAATTGTGTAAAGCTTTGGAGGTAGTTTTTAAGAAAATTGAAGCTTCACGTTTTAATAATGTTAATATGAGTGATTATTGTTAAATATAATTCTTCAGTGCAAGTATTAATAAAATGCTTTACTTTATAAAACTATAATTTCAGAAATTATACCTGAACAAAACAACACACAGGAACTGGCATTCGAATTTCTTCAAACAAATACTGAGTCATTTATGGGAGGGACGAAATTTTACGACTAATTATAACTAATATATATATATATATATATATATATATATTTATATATATATATATATATATATATCTGAAATATATATATATATATATATATATATATATATTTCAGATATAACTTGACAAAAAAACAGACAAACTGGAATTCTAGACACTTCAAACAATGAACATAATAATCTGTAAACATTCTGCAAAATCATAATTCTATTATTATTTTATAAATTATACCTAAAAAAGAACTGAATATGCTGCTGATATTCAGCAAAATCATAATTCCATTTCCTCTTCAAAAGTTCAAACTTGCAGAAAATGTTTTCATGTTAAACAGACAGACATAAGTCTCTTTTTTATAGTTTAATTTTAAAAGATCTTTTAATGTTCTTACTGTTCTTAAAAGATTTTATTTTGATTGCTTCTTACTTTGTATAGTTTATTTATTTCCGTATTTCTTTTCCTCACTGTGCTATTTTTTCCCTGTTGACGCCCTTGGCCTTATAGCATTTTGCTTTTCCCAACTAGGTTGTAGCTTAGATAATAATAATAATAACAATAATAATAATAATAATAGTAATAATAATAATAATATCCAATGTTACAACTAAACAAAAGAACACACACGAACTGGCAATCGAACGACATCAAACAAACACTGAATCATTTTTTAGGTGACCAAATTTTACGATCATAACGAGTTTTTAATTCGTGTCTGCTGTCACACACTGATGACGAAACAAGAGTCGATATGGATACCCCACCCATGTCATGGATTCATGGAATGCACAGCTATGCTTCGAAAACAAGTTACGTAAGTTTAAATTATATGTTCTCGATTTGTTTTTCGTACGAAGGAATGTCAACTTAAGGAAATTATGGGTGGGAAATGGTGTTGAATTCACCGTTTCTGCAGATAGTTTATCAGAAAAAGAACCTTTATTTTAAAGAATAACTCTATGAATTGTCGGAGACAAGAAGGGTCCTGTATAACCGGACTTTTATTACAGGGTAGCGGCTAAAAATAATCCTTTTTTTTCGGTAAAACCACTTTTTTATATTTTCAAGAATTGTTACTTAATAGGAAAATTCATATTCGAAAATAACCTTATGTATTGATTTACATACGAAAATTATCGTAAATATGTTAATGTATATAATAGAACAATCTAAAATATAATTATATGTGTTGGGAAACGATAAATAAATATTCTAATTTACTCAAGAAATGATTAAAAAATGAATTAAAGTAGATATAATATTTTACTTAAAGTCCAATCACTCACTCACACACACACACACACACACACACACACACATATATATATATATATATATATATGTATAAATTTGTTTTAAAACTCGATAAAATACATTTGAAACCAACGGATATTGCATTGGATTCCCTTGAAAATTAACAGAAATATATCAGACTGTGTTGAAAAATGGATACTAAATATATTATTTTACCTTGAAAATAATTGAGAAGTAAAACTATAAGTTATTCTCAAAAATATATGAGAGAGAGAGAGAGAGAGAGAGAGAGAGAGAGAGAGAGAGAGAGAGAGACCTTTTTTTTTGCTTTATCATACAGCCTAGTACGAGAGAAAAAAACTTATTTTATTTTTGGTATATCATACAGTCTAGTATGAGAGAGAGAGAGAGAGAGAGAGAGAGAGAGAGAGAGAGAGAGAGACTTTTTATCTGTTTGCTGTATCATACAGCCTAGTGCGAGAAAAAAACTTATTTTATTTTTGGTATAACATACAGCCTTGTAAGAGAGAGAGAGAGAGAGAGAGAGAGAGAGAGAGAGAGAGAGAGACTTTTTATCTGTTTGCTGTATCATACAGCCTAGTGCGAGAAAAAAAACTTATTTTATTTTTGGTATAACATACAGCCTTGTAAGAGAGAGAGAGAGAGAGAGAGAGAGAGAGAGAGAGAGACTTTTTATCTGTTTGCTGTATCATACAGCCTAGTGCGAGAAAAAAACTTATTTTATTTTTGGTATATCATACAGTCTAGTATGAGAGAGAGAGAGAGAGAGAGAGAGAGAGAGAGAGAGAGAGAGAGACTTTTTATCTGTTTGCTGTATCATACAGCCTAGTGCGAGAAAAAAAC
>NC_090743.1:41617119-41619619 GCF_036898095.1 Palaemon carinicauda
TAAGGAAAGGAAATAAAGAAATAAGTAAACTAAAAGAAAAATAATGAACAATCAAAATAAAACCTTTTAAGAACAGTAACAAAATCAAATAGAATCTTTCATATATAAACTATAAAAGCTTAAAAAAAACACGAGGAAGAGATACAAGATAGAATAGCATGCCGGAATTTACCAATAAGCAAGATAAACCCAGTAGTTCAATTAGAAAAGTCTGGCAAGAGATAAATCATGAACAGAATTTATATTTATAATCAAGATAAACATAGTAACAATTAATTAGAAAAGTCTGACAAGAGATAAATCATGAACAGAATTTAAATCTAGATAAACATAGTAGCAATTTTTTTCAAATTAACCCTTTTAACCATTATGCGTTCGAATCCCACATGAGATGAATTTTTTTATTCATTTATTATTATCATCATTATCATTACAAGCTAAGCTACAACCCTAGTTGAAAAAGCTGCATGCTATAAGCCCTAGGGCTCCAACAGGGAAAAATACCCCAGTGAGGAAAGGAAATGAGGAAATATATAAACTACAAGATTATAAAAACGTTAAAAAAAAACAAGAGGAAGAGAAGTAAGATAGAATAGTGTGCCGAAGTGTACCCTCAAGCAAGAGAACTCTACCCCAAGACATTGGAAGACCATGGTAGAGAGGCTATGGCACTACGCAAGACTAGAGAACAATGGTTTGATTTTGGAGTGTACTTTGCGTTTAGTGTTACATGTACCAAGACTTATCGAGCAACAATGAAGTTTCAAGGTCAAATTTATTTCAAATGAGTTTTCAGGATACTAATATCCTTTAAGATTTCAAAAGTTTCAGTTGAATGTGCTCTAAAAAAGTAGCCAGTTAAATAGTATGAAATTAAATGAGAACAGTACATAAGATATTAAAGTAGAACATATAGAACTACACGAGAACAGCACATACGATTTTAAAGAAGAAAATATGGAACTAAATAAGAACAGTACACAAGATATTAAAGTAGAAAATATATAGAAATACGTGAGAACAGTACATAAAATATTAAAAGTTGAAAATATAGAAGTAAATGAGAACAGTAAATAAGATATTAAAGTGTAAAAAATATAGAATTAAATAAGAACAATACATAAGATATTAATGTAGAAAATATAAAACTAAATGAAAACAGTACACAAGACATTAAAGTATAAAATATATAAGTAAATGAGAACATAACATAAGATATCAAAGTAGAAAATATAGAAGTATATGAGAACAATACATGTGATATGTAGTAAATATAGAACTAAATTAGAAGAGTCCATAAAATATTAAAGTAGAAAATATGGAACTATATGAGAACAGCACACAAGATATTAAAGTAGACGATGTAAAGCTAAGTGAGAACAGTACATAAGATATTGGAGTAGAAAACATAGAAGTAAATGAGAACAGTACATGATATATGTAGAAAATATAGAAGTAAATGAGAACAGTACATAAGATAGTAAAATAGAAAATATAGAATTAAATGAGAACAGTACATAAGATGTTAAAGTAGAAAATATAGAAGTAAATGAAAACAGTACGTAAGATATTAGAGGACAAAATATAGAAATATATGAGAACAGTGCATGAGATTTTAAAGTAGAAAATATAGAAGTAAATGATAACATTACATAAGATATTAACGTAGACAATATAGAAATAAATGAGAACAGCACATAAGATATCTAAGGAGAAAATAAAGAACTAACTAAGAAGAGTACATAAGATATTAAAGTAGTAAATATATAACTAAATGAGAACAGTACACAAGATATTAAAGTAGAAAATATAGAAGTAACTGAGAACAGTACATAAGATATTGGAGTAGAAAACATAGAAGTAAATGAGAACAGTACATGATATATGTAGAAAATATAGAAGTAAATGAGAACAGTACATAAGATAGTAAAATAGAAAATATAGAATTAAATGAGAACAGTACATAAGATGTTAAAGTAGAAAATATAGAAGTAAATGAAAACAGTACGTAAGATATTAGAGGATAAAATATAGAAATATATGAGAACAGTGCATGAGATTTTAAAGTAGAAAATATAGAAGTAAATGATAACATTACATAAGATATTAACGTAGACAATATAGAAATAAATGAGAACAGCACATAAGATATCTAAGGAGAAAATAAAGAACTAACTAAGAAGAGTATATAAGATATTAAAGTAAAAAATATAGAACTAAATGAGAACAGTACATAAGATATTAAAGTAGAAAATATAGAAGTAACTGAAAACAGTACATAAGATATTAAAGTAGAAAATATAGAACTAAATGAGAAAACTACATAAGACATTAAAGTAGAAAATATAGAACTAACTAAGAACAGCATATAAGATATCTAAGTACAACATATAAAACTAAATGAGAACAGTACATAAGATATTAAAGTAGAAAATGTATAACTAAATGAGAAAAGTACATGAGCTATTAAAGTAGAAAATATAGAAGTAAATGATAACAT
>NC_090743.1:41624619-41644619 GCF_036898095.1 Palaemon carinicauda
ATATATATATATATATATATATATATATATATATATATATATATATACTGGTATATATATTATATATGTATATATATATATATATACATAAATATATATATATATATATATATATATATATATATATATATATATATATATATATATGTATATATATAGATATATATATACTGGTATATATATTATATATGTATATATATATACATAAATATATATATATATATGTATATATATATATATATATATATATATATATATATATATATATATATATATATATATATATATATATATAATTTGGTCATGATCAGCGGCATTGCCTGACGTATAACTACTTAGTCTCTCCCAGTCACTCGGGTAGGGGGAAGAAAGAGTAGTCATGGCCTGGTGAGAGCGGTACCCCGAGAAGAAACGGGGCGAGGGTGGTAAGGGTTGAATCTCTGTGTGTGTGAGTGCATAGGTGTGTGCATATCTATCTAGATATTTAACCGTCATTTTTGACGGATCGCGCACACTAGTTTGGATATAAACACCTTACCGGTAACAGCAGGTTGAAACTTTCTCATCAACTGAACGTAGTTTGTCATCAATTGAACGGAGTTTGTCGTCAAATGAACTGAGATTGTCGTCAACTGAACAGAGTTTGTCGTCAACTGAATAGAGTATATCATCAACTGAATGGAGTTTGTCATCAACCGAACGCAGATTGTCATCAACTGAGCGTAGTTTGCCATGAAATGAACGGAGTTTGTCGTCAATTGAACGGAGTTTGTCGTCAACTGAATGGAGTGCGTCATCAACTGAACGCAGTTTGTCATCAACTGAGCGTAGTTTGCCATGAAATGAACAGAGTTTGTCGTCAATTGAACGGAGTTTGTCGTCAACTGAATGGAGTGTGTCATCAACTGAACGCAGTTTGTCATCAACTGAAAGTAGTTTGGCCTGAAATGAACGAAGTTTGTCGTCAATTGAACGCAGTTTATCGTCAACTGAACGCAATTTGTCATCAGCAGAACGCACCCAGTGAAGATGAACATCACTGAATTCCCCGATTTCAACCCGTTATATTCGGGTTGCACTTCGCACGTAGATGCGAGCAGGTGATTTGGCATTAGTAATTAACCGAGAGGACTTAATTATTGGCAGGTTCAGACGAGGTCATCTACATGCGCTGAGGGGAAACTAGGCCATAATTCAGCTCTTTTCGGAGGGAATATATTCGTTCTCCTAAATCAGGCCACCTCGTATGTTTTCTACCTTCTTCTTCATTAGAATATGGAGATTTTATTCATGGGTTCATTATTTTCACTTTCGAACCGATGGTGATAAAACCACGTTAACAGTCTAATGCCCTTTTCGTCCTGCATGCTATGCACCTAGAGAGAGAGAGAGAGAGAGAGAGAGAGAGAGAGAGAGAGAGAGAGAGATCATTTCATGAATATCTTACGGATAATTTCCCTCCATTGGAGTGAGTGAAGATTACCTCTGTGAGGCTCTCCAATAATAATAATAATAATAATAATAATAATAATAATAATAATAATAATAATAATAATAATAATAATAATAATAATAATAATAATATGATCCCAACGACTCTCTCTCTCTCTCTCTCTCTCTCTCTCTCTCTCTCTCTCTCTCTCTCTCTCTCTCTCTCTCTCTCTTCTACAAACGCGTTAACCTACGTTCAATAAACGAATCTGGTCAGGAGAAGAATTCTCTCTCTCTCTCTTCTACAAACGCGTTAACCTACGTTCAATAAACGAATCTGGTCAGGAGAAGAATAGTGTTGTTGACCAAAGTAAACTAACTATCTGTCGACTTTTTGGGGTGTTAGCACACAGAGAGAGAGAGAGAGAGAGAGAGAGAGAGAGAGGGGGGGGGGGCTATCTAAAGCATCCGGTCTTTCAAAAACTCGTTTCGGGAGGTACATCAAAGGTACTTGAGGGTCGTTATTGGCTCCGCAATGAAGACATGAAGATCTGATATCGTCGGACTCGAGAATCGTGAGGCCTTGGAGGCCTTGTTCAGATTCATTGAGCCTTGAAACCTTCTCTTATCTCTTAGAACCTTGAAGTCCTCTACAGTTTCTTGAGCCCTGGATCCCTCTTAAAAGTTTCTAGAGCCTTGAATCTCTCTACAGTTTCTAGAGCACTGAATCCCTCTACAGTTTCTAAAGCCTTGAATCCCTCTGCAGTTACTAGAATCCTGAATCCCTCTACAGTTACTAGAATCCTGAATCCCTCTACAGTTACTAGAATCCTGAGTCCCACTACTGTTTCTAGAATCCTGAGTCCCACTACTGTTTCTAGAGCCCTAAATCCCTCTACAGTTTCCAAAGCCCTCAATCCCTCTACAACTTCTAGAGCCTTGAAGCCCTCTTCAGTTTTTGAAGGCCCTGAATTCCTCTACAGTCTCTAGAGCTTTGAATCTCTCTACAGTTTCTAGAGCCCCTGAATCCCTCTACAGTTTCTAGAGGCCCTGAATCCCTCTACAGTTTCTAGCATTGAATCTCTCTACAGTGAACAGAGCCCTAAATCCATCTACAATTTCTAGAACCCGGAAGCCCTCTACAATTTCTAGAACCTTGAAATCCTCTACAGTTTCTAGAGCATTGAAGCCCTCTACAGTGGATAGAGCCCTGAATTCCTGTACAGTTTCTAGAGGCTCTGAAACACTACAATTTCTAGAGGCCCTGAATCACTCTAAAGTTTTTACTCTTGAATCCCTCTACAGTGTATAGAGTCCTGAATCCCTCTATAGTTTCTAGAGCCCTGAATACCTCTACAATTTCTAGAGCCTTGAATCCCTCTATAATTTCTATAGCCCTGAAGCCCTCTCCAGTTTCTATAGTCTTGAATATCTCTAAAGTTTCGATAGCCTTGAAGACCTACACAGTTTCTAGAGTCCTGAATTCCTCTAAAGTTTCTAGAGCCTTGTTAACCTCTACAGTTTTAGGACCCCTGGATCCTTTACAGTCTCTACATCCTTGAAAACCTCTGCAGTTTTTAGAGACTTGAATCCCTCTACAGTTTCTAGAGCCTTGAAGACCTCTACAGATTTTAGAGACCCGAATCCCTCTACAGTATCAAGAGCCTTGAAGACCTCTACAGTTTGTAGAGCCTTGAAACCCTCCACAGTTTCTAGAGCCTTGAAGAGATCTACAGTTTTAAGAGCTCTGAATCCCTCTACCGTTTCTAGAGCCTTGAAACACCAAAAGTTTCAGCCAAAACTATGAACGTCATTATCGCCTTTTGATCCACGAGACAAATGGAGCCATATTGAATCCACTTCCAGTTTGAAGCAAAAGATAGAAAGGTATTTTCTCTTTTAACGTCGCGAATGTAAAGGGTGTTCTAGCCATTTAAAATATTTGACGTAAATATTTTTAAGTCCATGTATTTGGCTATAGGAATGTGAAAGAATACTTTAATATGCTTTGAAGACGTAATGCATGTACTGTTTAATTAAAGGCAAAGTTGATATCTTTAATCCAATATTCTGTAAATAAATATGCTCCTAATTCTTAAACGAAAACGACTTTTTTAGGAGTATTAAAATAGTTGTATATACCGTACTAGTTGGATAAGCTTTCTTGGTCGATGCCAAAATATACGAGAGTATAGAGCAGCTAGCATTTTTTTTTCTATACCACATTAATTACATTAATCAAGTTATAAAAATATTTTCCATGTTGAAGACTTAATCAAGAATTCTTTAAAATAAATTCCACCTACCCTAGGATTAATATTCACCCCGAACCACAGCAATCGAACTAGTATTTCTGAAAATTGCAAATAACTAAAAAATCAGTTTCCCAAAAATTTTAAAATGGTCGTTCTATACCATACCAGTATCTTAAAGAATTTGGTTTCCAATACCGTTTTTCATATTACATTTAATAACATAATAAATTTCAGATCTGTCATAACCTTTAGAGAATGAAGTAACTTGTTCCTATTTGAGAATTGATGGAACTAGTAATGAAACTATAAGAGAGATTACTCAAGTGTCATATGTGGATGAGATCATGGTAATGGGTAGATGGAGATGGTTTGGGCATGCCCTCTGCACTCCTCAAGAGAGATTAATTCATCAAACTTTCAACTGGGCTCCACATGGCACTAGAAAAGTTGGAAGACCCAGGTGTACATGGTTGAGGACTATGAAGCATGAAGTAGGAGATGAATGGAGAAGTATTGAATTAATAGCTCAAAATAGAGACAAGTGGCGAAATCTAACCGAGGCCCTTTGCGTCAATAGGCGTAGGAGGAGATGGCGATGAAGAAAAGGAAAAAGGTGAAGAGGAAAATGCAAGCAGGAGAAAAGGAACCTGAAAATCTTCAAATACAAGAAGAAGAAGAAGAAGAAGAAGAAGAAGAAGAAGAAGAAGAAGAAGAAGAAGAAGAATAGTCCAAAGTCAAGCGAAGAAGCAGAGAAAGATGCAAGCAGGAGAAGGGGAACCTGTAAAATCTTTACATCTAAGGAGAAGAAGAAGAAGGACAAGGAGAAGAGGAAAATGAAGAGGATAAAGGGAGGAGGAGGAGGAGGAGGAGGAGGAGACAAGAAACCCGAAAATTCCTCAAATCCTTCATCCACCTCCTACCTTTAATGGGGTTTTCGCGTGGAGGACGGCCAGATCATTCATAATTTGCCACGGACGGGAACGGACACTAAAGATCGCTGGATATACGATGTTATCATTCGGCGTTTAACAAATGTTCACGATTCTTATTCTTTATCGGAAAGTAATATACCATTGGTGGCCTCTACTGTCGGGGGAATCTTTTTTTTTTTCTTTTCTTTTCTTTTTTTTTAAACCTAAAATACGTTGAATAGATGCATTTTGCTGTTTTTTTTATAGATAATTCAAATTCATATATCGACGAATTACTGATGATAATTTTGTAAAAACTAAGATACTTAAATAGATGAATTTTGCTGGTTTTTTTTTTTCTCTTATCTATAAATTCAAATTAATAGATCGACGGATATGCCGGTTTTTTTTTTCGGAAACCCTAAAATACTTTAAATATACGAATTTGGCTGTTTTTTTTATTTATAATTCATATATATTTATAGATCGACAGATTTTCTATTGATTTTTTTTTTTTTGTAAAACCTAAAATGCTTAAATAGATGAATTTTGCTGTTTTTTTTTTCAGCTATAATTCAAATTCATATATCGACTGATTTACTTGTAATTTTTTTTTTTTTTTGAAAGACCTAAAATACTTGAAATTGATAAATTGTTTTTTTCTTATTTATAATTCAAATTCATACATCGACTGATTTACTGGTGAATATTTCTTTGAAAAACCTAATACACGAAATAAATGAATTTCGCTAATTTTCAATTATAATTCAAATTCATAAATCAACTGATTTCCTGTTTATATGGATTTCTATTGAAGTTTAATTTCTTGGATCTATATATCTGCACGTCACTGATTTGAAAACATTTGACGTTAGAATGTAACGAATCTTATGCGGAGTTTACATGGTCGAACAGTTCGTCGAAGCCAGTTGTCGAACGTGCATTTCAAACGGTTCGAAGAGGTGTCAGACTGCCACAAATGGATAAGGTTTGTGGACAATGAAGCCCCGCCCACAAAAGTCAGGCGAGAACTAACTATAGTCCATTTCTTTTAGCGAGTTATATTTGCACCGAATCGCAGCGGTGACCTTTTAGCTCGGAAAAGTTTCCTGATCGCTGATTGGTTGGAAAAGATAATTCTAACCAATCAGCGACCAAGAAACTTTTCCGAGCTAAAAGGGCACCGCTGCGAGTCAGTGCAAATGTGACTCGCTAAAAGAAATGGACTATAGTTCGACAACCAAACACCCCGTTCACACGTTCGAACATCGCTTCAAACACTTGTCTGTGGAACCGCGTTCGACGAACCGTTGGACCATGTAAACCCCGCTTTTTATGAGCAATTGTTCTCGTACCCAAAATCTTCCGTTTTTCCTCGTTTTCACTTTTGGGTAACTTCATAGATAAAACATAAAATCATTTGTGCATCTATCTATTTTGGTTTGTGTTTTTCATGTGTTGTAATTATTCTTGCTATATGAAATAAATCTAATGTAAAAACACTGAGTATTTACTTCACTTCCCCGAATTCTCACCTGAATACATGGAGTATCTATATCTGATATGATTTTCAAATTGAATCACTTCAATAAAAAATATTTTTTAAAAATAATGGGGAAATTTTGGGATTAGGAATATCGTCAGTCAAATTATATACAGAATTTTTTACATACCACATATATATATACATATGTATATATACATATACAGTACATACGTCACCTGTTTAGTATATGGCAAAACCTGAAGGATTTATAGGGGTATAGTGGTTACATACACGTATGAATAAAAATCCCGGCAGTTAACTCACGATGGGCATAAAGCGTGTTTTAATTCATAAACTGATAAAATGAAAAACTTAATTGGAGCAACTATACTACTTTCTACTTGATATAGTCAGATAAAAGTACTAACATCAATAAAGTTATAAAACTTCATCTCGGGATTTGATACACACACATACACACACACACACGAGCATCACGAGGCTCAATACTACACAGCATTCTCGAAGTTTCATTCTAGCTGTAACTAAGTTATGGAATGATGTTCCTAATCGGGTAGTTGAATCGTTAGAACTTTAAAAGTTCAAACTTGCAGCAAATGTTTTTATGTTAAACAGGCTTACATCAGTCTCTTTTTATAGTTTTTATGTGAAAGATCTGTTTTAATATTGATACTGTTCTTAAAATACTTTATTTTAATTGGTCATTACTTCTCATATAGTTTATTCCCTTATTTCCTTTCCTCATTGGGCTATTTCTCCCTGTTGGAGCCCTTGGGATTATAGTATCCTGCTTTTCCAAATAGGGTTATAGCTTAACTAGTGATATATATATATATATATATATATATATATATATATATATATATATATATATATATATATATATATATATATATATATATATTGGGAGTTGAAATCTTAGGAGAGGATTAGAAATGAAATTATAAGAGAGATTACTCAAGTGCCATATTTGGACGAGATCATGGTGAGGGGTAGATGAAGATGGTTTGGTATGCTCTTCGCACTCCCCAAGAGATATTAGTTTACCAAACTTTCAACTGAGCTCCACAAGGCACCAGAAGAGTTGGAAAATCCAGGTCTACATGGTTGAGGACTATGAAGCGTGAAGTAGGAGATGATGAATGGAGAAGTATTGATTTAAAAGCTCAAGATAGAGACGACAGGCGAAATCTAACCGAGGGCCTTTGCGTCAATAGGCGCGGGGGGAGATGATGATGATATATATAATGTACATATGCATAAGCATTAAAAATAGTAAAATAAAAATTTTCCTATTTATTCATAAGTACACTAATAAAAAGAAAACTAACCAAGAGAGTGTAACTTCTTCAGAACAGCGAACTCTAGAACTGATCTTCTTACCGCAGGTAAAGATGCTTTAGCGCGTCTATTACCGTCTCCAGTGACGAGATTACTGTATTTTACTATGAGTTCGTGCAGAGGCAAAAGAAATTCCACTGGTCCCGACACTGGTAATAATACGAGGAAACAAAGAGGGTATTCATTTGCCAAATAAAATAATGATAGGGTGATTACACCAAGAGAAATAATGCATAAGGTAATCGTAAGGTGATGAATTATTTAAGTCGTAATCAGATTGATTATTATCATTAAAGGATAACTTAGACCGGCGCTGGATGAATCCGAGGAAATATTTGTTTTGAAACATATTCAAAAGCTCGTCTGGATACAAATTTCGAAGCAGATGATGGTACTTAAGACAGAAAACGACGAAATATATTGGCAATAAGAATAAGAAAACTGCTTAATTTTCTCGAAATATCTTAGGTTCGCCGGTTTGAAGATGTCGGCCATATTTGAAAATCAAAGATGTCCGTCAGAGGAGTTTTATCTGATTATGCTATTTTTTCCTACTGGTTAGATTCAATATTTTATATACAGAAGAAATACTTGTTTAAAGGTTTAAAAGGCCGCTCATGAATGGCAAAGACAAGGGACAGTGACATTGCCCTTGTAAGCAGAACACTGCCATAGAGACTGGTCATATATATGATCAAAACCCAAGCCCCTCTCTATCCAAGCCAGGAGCAAGGAAGGCCAGGCAATAGCTGCTGATGACTCAGCAGATAGACATATAGGCTAACCGCCCCCCCCCCCATTCCTAGCTCAATAAGATGGTGAGGATGCAGCGACCAAAGGAACTAATGAGTTTGAGTGGGACTTGAACCCCAGTCTGGTGATCACCAGACAAGTACGTTACCAACAGGCCACCACAACCGAGATTGAAATCGCTGTTCATGTTACATAAAGAGGTCAAATGTTAAATAGCTGTAAAGGTCACTCGTGGATAGCAGAGACACAGTACAGGTCATTACGTAAGATTAAATATATATATATATATATATATATATATATATATATATATATATATATATATATATATATATATATATATATATATATATATAAATATATATATATATATATATATATATATATATATATATATATATATATATTATCATTGGTCATTGGTCCCTATCCAAACAACAGAGGACCTGAAGGACCAGACAATGGCTGTTGATGATTCAGCAGGAAAAGCTATAGCCTCCCTCTGCTCATAAAATACGAACCATAGCTCAAAAAGCCAATAAAGCCTAGTTTAATAGTGAAATCTATTAAAGCTTTAGTATATCTTGAATTCAGGACCCAGAGATTGCAAGCCCGTGGTGATGCAGTTTCAGCATTTACTTTTGCCAGTCTTCATCTTTTTCAGTTGAATGTTCTTCCCACAGACTTCTGCAACACATCCCCGCTGGAGAATATAACCTCTGGATAATGAAAAACTAGGGCAGGACTTTGGCAACTCTTCTGCAGAAGACATGAAATTATAAAAGCCAAATACAACACAGTACTCATATTCATGACATCATCATCTCCCCATCACACCAGCCTTGACTCCAAGTATATGAAGTTTCACATCTGATTCCTTGAAATTAATACCTTCTAGCCGAGAGTATAAGGCATTGGCATGGTGTTTCACTGGTCATTGGTCGGTGCCCATATTCATGACATCATCATCTCATCATCACATCAACCATGACTCCAAAAATATGAAGTTTTACATCTGGTTCCTCACCCTAAATATCTTTCTAGCAGAGAAAATAAGGCATTGGCATGGTGTTTCTGTTTCACTGGTCATTGGTCAGTGGTTCAAATCTCCCAAAGGGGAAAATAGCTTTGAGACAGTGACATTAGTCTGCTCATGTAAGGAAGGCATGAACATTGCTGTTTTTCAAAGCTTGTAATGTTAAGAACCAAATTCTCTTCTTATACAGAACATCCTGTAAATGAAGCAAATGGGATCTCGGTTTCGTGAAGAGACCTCTTTTTGTTGCTAAATTTTGAGCAAGGAGTGGGCCACATTTATATAACACAATGTTTCATTACCTCATTTATTAGTTATTTTACTTGTTTGGTTGTGTTGACAGCTTCTTTCTGAAGATAATGTTGCTAAAGTTTACTTAGCAACATATGTCCTCAATTTAAAAGGTAGGGACAACCCCTTTCCTCTAACCACCCCCCGCCCTTCACTAACCCCCCGCTTTCCCCCCAAAAGGACATATTGCAGGTCTTAACCTTCTTTTTAAATGCACTACAGCTTTTTTTTGATCTCACTAATTAGAAGAAAACCACAGTAGCCAACTGAATTTTCATCACTCAAATGTCCTCACCAAACTACCTTACATAACATCAACATGAAATACTCTCTCTCTCTCTCTCTCTCTCTCTCTCTCTCTCTCTCTCTCTCTCTCTCTCTCTCTCTCTCTCTCTCTCTCTCTGACACCCACACACACACTTCGATGTTTCATGATACCGGTTAAGTTTCTTCCTAATACTTATCAAGAATCATTCAATACCTATTACTTTTCATGTATGATGTATGAAAGCCCCCCCCCCCTCTCTCTCTCTCTCTCTCTCTCTCTCTCTCTCTCTCTCTCTCTCTCTCTCTCTCTCTCTCTCTCTCTCTCTCTCTCTCTCTCTCTCTCTCTCTTTTCCAAGTTACATGATAACGAGAAGGTGTCTTTATAATTCTTATCGTGGCTCAGTCAATATCAAAAATTTTTAATAGATGTATGTAAGTATGTATGTATGTATGTGTATGTATGTATGTATGTATGTATGTACAAGCATTCCAAATGGATGAGCTCCCGGATCGCCGGTAGCTCCGGCAGGACAAAACAACATCTAATTAAGCCATGCTTTTATCTGTAAGAATCTCTTACCTGTTGGGATAAGTCGACCACAAGAACGGTTTTCGTAATAAGGATACTCAGCCAGAGACAAAAGCTTTTGACGAATGGGAGGATGTAATTGGTCATGAAGAGAGACCTTATCTCTTGGAAACAAAAGGACCAGTTTAGGTGGCTATTTCGAGCTGGATTTACGCAATAATTTACGCTGAAATCAGTTGTTATTGAAGAAAAATGTAATATAAAGACGCTAGCCACTATTATTATTATTATTATTATTATTATTATTATTATTATTATTGTTGTTGTTGTTATTATTATTATTATTATTATCATTTGGTAAGCTACAAGCCTAGCTGGAATAGCAGATTGCTACAAGCCCAAGGGCTCCAACAGGGAAAGTAGCCCAGTGAGGAAAGGAGATAAGGAAACAAATAAACTACAAGAGAAGTAATTGACAGTTAAAATAAAATATTTTAAGAGCAGTTAAGACACCAAAACAAATTTTTCATATATAGACTATAAAAACTTTAAAAAAACTAAAGGAAGAAGAATAAGATAGAATTGATATTGATATATATTAGAAATACAATGACAATTTACTCAGCTATGAAAATGGAAATAAAAAAAATAGTGACCTTGTATGACCCTGTAACCATGAGTGACCATGACTACAGATGGTTGGGTAATGGATGGAAATAACGGAAAATTCTCAGATCCCATAAGGACATATGGTACAAAAATATATCCGAACATTAAAAGTCATGAATATATACAAAGAGTCATTATCAGTGACATTATTGTGAGCATACGCAGAAACAAGATCATTCATGAAATATAATAAATGCCTTGCTAAAGGATATACTGTAGAATTGCATGTACATTCAAAATTATTGCTATTATGATCTTAATTATAAATTTACACGATGCCGGCTCTATTTCCGCTTTGTACAATTTTGCTAATTATTTGGGGTCTAAGACTTTATGCCTTTTTACTATTTTTCAAATTTTTGCTGTTGCTTTACTTTCATCACCACCATCTCCTCCTACTCCTATTGACGCAAAGGGCCTCGGTTGATTTCGCCAGTCGTCTCTATCTTGAGCTTTTAATTCAATACTACTCCATTCATCATCTCCGACTTCACGTTTTAAAGTCCTTAACCATGTAGGCCTGGGTCTTCCAACTCTCCTAGTGCCTTGTGGAGCCCAGCTGAACGTTTGGTAAATTAATCTATCTTGGAGAGTGCGAAGAGCATGCCCAAACCATCTCCATCCACCCCTCATCATGATATCATCCACATATGGCACTCGAGTAATCTGTCTTATAATTTCCTTTCTAATCCTGTCCTGTGTTGCTGTACATTATGTGATTAAAATCTATTTTTTTTCCTCTGTTCTCTTTATTCATCACTCCTGCTTTTACTACAACTTATATTTTATTCAAGCTATATCATAAACCTACTTCTTTTTTGCTTTGCTTCCTTCTGCTCAATTGCTCGACCGTCAATCATCCTCTGATTATCAACTTTAAAGATATCATTCGCAGAAACTCAAAACACGATAAGCCTCCATTTTAGCCTGCGTTCAGAGATCGCTTATCTCAAATTATTAATACAGTTATGATTTCGACCAATCCTTCTATCCTCTTCTTTATAGAAGAAGATGATGCGAATCTATTCGCAAAAACAGGGAATTAGACAGTGTAGACAGTCGATTATAGTTTAAATTAGCCGGCCAAAACCTGGCATTGTTCTCTAGAGCCTCCTGGCTAGTGTAGTGGTAACGTGTTTGCCTAGCATCCGCATGGCAGCAGATCTATCCCCGCCCGGGACCGTGAGTTTAAGCTGTTTACTGGGGAGACCACTGCTGTGCTACGGCACCACATTTGGTGGTTGGGCTTGTCCGGCTGACGTTCTGGGGAGCATCTATTCTGATGGAACTGGAACTGAAACCAGACACCTTTACGAAACCTTTTAGAACATCAGAAAAACAAGACAGGCCTCTCGTTTGTCATCCTCGCGTCCACCGTCTTTTCGATAATCACGGGTCTAATAATGACTTTTTGATTTTACACCTCCCACTTGGGTAGCATCTACCCCCTATCACCAACACCCCCACCCCTCATTCTGGTCTTCAATGGGATGCTTATTATCTTAATTAAATGCTCTCGAAGGTTGGGTAGGATTCTTAGTGGACTCTGGTACCTGATATTCTTTCTCATCCTACTCTCTCTCTCATTATGACTTTTATCATTTTTATTGTTTTCCATCTCTGTTTATTTATGGTGTTTATAAATACATTCATTTTACCTGAAAAATGGCTATGAATACCTAAAAGGATGCATTATTCAATAACAATAATTTATTTCTAGATTAAAATCTCATTCTTTGGTAGGACTCCATTATTTATCTATTTTTGTTTATCCATTTACTTATTTTTTATTACATGTTTACTTATTTTTGTTTATCTATTTGCTTATTTTTGTTGTCATATTTACTTATTTTTTTTATACATATATTTAGTTTTGTTCATCCATTTACTTATTTTTATTTATCCATTTACTTACTTTTGTTTGCAGTATTACTTAGCAATGAATCAAATATTAATTACTTACTTAATCAACAAGGTAATTATCTATCTATTCATGTGTCCATCTATTTATTCATGCATTCATTCATTCATTCATTCATTTAATTGTTGATGAATGCAATATGATTTTACGATTCTAATGGAGATGTAACTTTGGAAAAAAAACTTTAACATATAATTGGATTAATCTGTTCATATTACGAGTAACCAAAATTCTTAGTTACAGGTGACTTTATCCGCTTAAGTTTATTTTGTGGTTATGATTAACTTCCGATTATAAGTAAGATATAACGTTGTCTGTATGAAAGACAAAATGTTTTGGTTCTTTTGGTGATAATTATTATTATTCATGGCCATTCGGGATCATTTTTATAAAGATAAGAAATGTATGCAACTGCAAAAATGTATATAAAACAAGTGAATCACACACACACACACACACACACACACACACACACACATATATATATATATATATATATATATATATATATATATATATATATATATATATATATGTGTGTGTGTGTGTGTGCGTGTGTGTATAAATATATGTATATATGCATATATATACATACATACATACATATATATATATATATATATATATAATATATATATATATATATATATATATATATATATATATATATAACGTGCATAGCACACTCCCCTTTTCTCTGGAGTTAAACCCAGAACCTCCTGTTGGTAAGACGCGTGTCTTATCCAGTGAAATCCCTCTTTTTATATTCTCTCACATCACTATTTCAGACCCTCTCCTTCTAAATTACCCTAATACTCATAGCACTGAATTTTTGCCACTGGGACAAGAATGGCAAATATTAAAATCGGACCACACTGCCAGTTCACGCCAACCACCAGAGGGCATTGCTGATCCGCCAAGCGTTACTGATAACAGGGTAATTTTTATTGTCTTGGAACTTTCGCCACTGTAAGGTACTACCGCTGAGTGCTCAATTGAGAAACTTTCTGTCAGATGTGGTGGTTTACTGCAGCTATCTTAAAGCTTTAGGAGACGAGTCTATCGTTAAAGCAAGCAAATGGTGTTGAATGAGATATTACATTGTGGATAATTATGTGTTGTTGTGGCAGTGGTGACGTTATAATGGGAAAAAGTCAACAAGTGGGATTATTGGGAGAATCTGGGTTTTAAGAAACGAGAACATTGTAAACAAGACAAAAAAAAAATTTATATGAGATTTTTTCCTTGAAAATTTAATGTCTATTTTCCAATAATTGAAGTATGAAATATGAAATAATTGAAAGTTGTCATAGGAATATAGACGATGCTTTAAGTTCTCTATCAATAAATGATTCGTTATTTGGCCATTTTCATAAATTTATAAATTCTTCGTCAGTCCAATAAAGCACTACGTTGGCCCAGCAGCTACAAAATTCACATAAAAATTCAAGTTTATAGATAAATTATCCATTGTTTATCATAAATATCCTGATATTTATCGTTCCTAAGAAAACATGGAAGGAATTGCGATATAACATTGTTGGTTAATGAAGGCTACATAAACAATTGGTCTTGAGGTCAAAGAAACATAAAACATACATACATACAAACACACATATTTGTGTATGTCTATATGCCGAGAATCGTATTTTTTTTATAAATAACTTTCTTCATAATTCCGTGTTCTGTGTCTGCATGTACATACACATACATGTATACTGGTAGCAGACCGATATAATCAAACACACGTATGTATACATATATATCACTGTGTGTGGCTGTGTGCACTTGTGTATGTACAATATACAAGTGTATCTATTAATACATGCAGGTAAAAGAATGGTAATGGATCACAATGAGACAGAAGGTAATATACTGATACTAATAAATTTAATAAGATAAAAGATTGCAAATACTCCCGCCAATATAAAAAAATAGAGTTTCCCTTTATTAAAATACACAAAGACAATGATAAAAAAAAATTCAATAAGCAAAAAAGTTGTAATCACAATGATATTTAAATAATCCACGCAAAGGTGTAAGTTCCTTTTAGAGGTTAAATTCAAGTTCAAATCCAAAATGAAAAGCATCAAGAAGCTGCTGCTAGGAGGAGAGAAGTTTAGTTAAATGCATTATACATTCCTCATCAATTTCAACTAATCGACCGATTACTCCTGATGACTTAATTCAGTCGAATTAACCGACATAAGGCTGAGATTTATGGAGCCACTAACCATATCCTTTACCAATCTGGGAAACTTCCACCAAACAGCTTCATTGTACACCGTAAGCATACGAAGGCTAATGTTTAGAACCTCTCACCTTATAAACTGTAGCGTTTAGCGTCTGATTACGAGGAATTAGGATAAAAAATTTACCATGAACCTCATGAGAAACATCACTCGCAGCCACAGACCAAAACGCCGTGGAGTCGCTTGGCGCGATCTGCCTGGCGCGGAATCCCACTGAATCCGCGTAATTGCTTCGAATATACAGTATAGATGATAGTTGCAATGTTGTTAGCTTAACTTGCATCGTAGACGGCGCGAGGATTGCTGTAATCGCTCGGAATAAAGAGAGGGTAATTGGGTTGTTGCCCTGAACACATCGTAGACTTTGATTTATGAAAGGGAGTAATGTTTCACGCGATCTTATTACGGAGATGTTTATCGATGGGATGCTACATCATCATCTTATTTTCCCTCAATAGTAATGCCAGCTCAATGTTCGCTACTTGTTGAAACTGCGTATGATCTTATCAGGTCGGATACGCCGTAATATTAGGCGTAAATGCCAAAAGCATGACAGGGTTCAAGAATATTTAGATGTAACCTGAAGTTTAGTTGCATGTGTTCGTTTGTTCGTTCCAAATTGCCCGGAGCTTTTCTTGGGTTAGGAGGTCTTAGACTAAAGGTCAAGTGCAGCTTAGATGCATTACCTCTATAACTCTTTATTTCTCTAAATAATATTTGGAATAATGAAAAGGCTAGAATATAAAAAGCAAAAATGTATGGATTATGAACAATACTCACGTTTATCTGCTGAAATCTAAAAAATTAATCGAAATGGATGAAGATGGTTTGGTCATGCACTTCGCAATCCCCAAGAGAGATTAGTTCACCAAACGTTTAGCTGGGCTCCACAAGGCACTAGAAGAGTTGGAAGACCTAGACCTACATGGCTGAGAACTATGAAGCATGAAGTGGGGAGATGATGATTGGACGAGTATTGAACTAAAAGCACAAGATAGAGACGACTGACGAAATTTAACTGAGGCCTTTTGCGTTAATAGGCGTAAGAGCAGATGATGATGATGATGATGATGATGATGAGATAAATATCAACACAACAGCTAATAGTAAGTAAGGACCTTAGTAGCCTTTACCATGCTTAAAAGCATAAGGTTGAAAAAACAAAAGTGAGAAAAAATCTTGAAACACGAGGCTAGGGCCAGTCCCGAAATAGTAAACTGGTTATATGGTGTCGCCTTGATATAAAACAATCAAGATTAAACATGGTTAGCACAACGCAATGTACAGGTCAATATACAGTAGCACAATAGCTTATTACCCTCTCCACACAGGATAGGCCCTGGGTGTACAGGCAATGACTACTGATGATCAAAACTATTATAATGTTGTTACTTTTCTCATAGTATCTTATTTTAATTGTTAATTACGCCTCTTGTAGTTTATTTATTTCCTTTCCTCACTGAGTAATTCTTCCCCGTTGGAGCCCTTAGGCTTATAGCATCTTGCTTTTCCAATTAGAGTTGTAGCTTAGCAAGTAATAATAATAATAATAATAATAATAATAATAATAATAATAATAATAATAATAATAATAATAATAATAATAATACCGTAACTAAGTTATACTAGTAATTATCAATAGCACTGAGCTAACGCAACCCCTTAATATTACTCGTATCTCCTAATTTAGAATCGTATTGCTATATTATTACCAGCTATGTTAGAGTAAGTATTACCTATTATAGCTGGCACCTGGTGAAGTTAGCGGAATGGGGGGCTGGATAAGACTTCTGTGCCATATATATATATATATATATATATATATATATATATATATATATATATATATATATATATATATATATATATATATATATATATATATATATATATATCTATATATATATATATATTTGTACAATATAAATATACATACACACATATGTATATATATATATATATATATATATATATATATATATATATATATATATATATATATATATGTGTGTGTGTGTGTGTGTGTGTGTGTGTGTGTGTGTGAGCGTGTGTGTGTGTGAGAAAAGATTAAATTTTCACTGCCAATATACCAAGATTTTATATAAAAATGCAAAAAATACTCATAAGCAGGAAATAACTACAAATAATAGAAATGTAATATTACAGAAGAGATGACAAAAATATTCATTGATAGATCATTAAATATTGCAGTGAACGTTTTGGATACAAATAACTTTAATCATACACCTGAATACAATTAGTTCCAGTTTCATATCAACCAATTCTGTTTTTCGACATTTTTTTTTTCTATAAATCATTATTTTATGTAACGGATTATTTTATGTAACCTTTGCTGTGCGTTACCTTGATGAGGATGTTATATGCACATTTTTTTCTTTTTATCTTTTATTATGAAATACACATTTACAATTACAAGTTATAATGTATATATATATATATATATATATATATATATATATATATATATATATATATATATATATATATATACATCATAGTATATTTACATGAATATTTTCTTTTTATTCAAAATAGGTATACTGCATTAACAAGTGCAATTTTTACTATTTATCTAAATATGTTTTAAAATAGAAAAATATATTGACTCGTGAATACTTTCTTAACCGAGGTTTTAAATCATGTTAAATTTACAGTAAAAGTATTTATCATTACAATTTTGATAAATTTATGCAATTGCAGGTCAGTACTTGAAAATCCTAAGTATTTTCCCATCCACAATATCCATAATAATTATCCATAATAATAATCCATATAATAATCCATATCCCTGCAATAAAATCCGCTTTTATAACAATTGTTGTATTTTCCTCCTTTAAATCTGCTACAAAATCTAACCTTTAAAATCCTAAACCTGGCATGCACTATCTCACAACTCCTCAGTTCACTGATTAAGCTAGATGGAAAATCGTATTTAAATATTGCAATAAAAAGTCTCGCGGTAGGTTGAACGTAAATGCCACATAAAAAAAAAGAATAAAGAAACATATTTGATATCACTATTTACCTAAGGAGAAAATAAGCAATAGGAATCCTCAAATGGAAAGTATTTAATCTACAGTATCACAGATTAACTCATTTCTAAAGTAGAAGAGAGTAGCATCCAACGATCTCAGGGACCAATTTAGTCTTCATTATCTAGAATGCCAAGCTATTAATCCCACCAGTGGTCTACTTCAACAAAGAAGCGGTCTCCTGCGCAGTAGCTCAACATTTTATGACTCATTCCTGGCTTCGGATAATGTTGCGACAGGGAACAGTACTCCTGTCGATCATTTGAATCAAATTAACCAAGATGGAAGTTGATTTCCAACGATATAAACGACGGTGGGGAGGGAGCATCTGACAATATGGCGCTGGCGAGTTGAATTTCTTTTTATTATTTTTTTCGTGTCCGTTGACTCTCCAATTCGATCCTACTATCAGACACAGACAATAAAGATTTGAGCTGAGTAAATGGAGCATTCAATTCACTCCTTTTTATTACTCGGAATGATTCGCTTATTGCCTCGTTCGCTGCCCGAGAACAGAATCGTAAAGATTGTATAGCCTTACCAAATGGGAGTCCAGCATCATGGGAGACAGCCAGCGCATGCGCAGAGCGAGAGTCTGTTTGGTCAAGGGACAAATCATGTGAAGATGATTCTCTCTCTCTCTCTCTCTCTCTCTCTCTCTCTCTCTCTCTCTCTCTCTCTCTCTCTCTCTCTCTCTCTCTCTCTAAATCAATATCATTTCATAAATTCTAGAGCGAATTTCAACATATTACATAAGATGGTTTCAGTATGTAATTATGAATAACTGAATAATTTACGATTTAAATATCCCATAAACTATATACATAAATATATATATATATATATATATATATATATATATATATATATATATATATATATATGTGTGTGTGTGTGTGTGTGTGTGTGTATATATATATACATGCATATATACGTGTGTGTGTATATATATATATATATATATATATATATATATATATATATATATATATATATTTATATATATATATACACGTATATATACATGTATATATACATACATATATATATATATATATATATATATATATATATATATATATATATATATATATATATATATATATATATAAAACAATGCCTTGAAATAAAACCTTGAAAAAGAATCATGCTTTATGAAAACTATCAAGTTTTTTCAGTATGTCATTGAAATAAAGATAAATATATTTTACTCAACGATTTCTTAATAATAACTTCCAGAGGCGGAAGCTACAAAAGTATCATATGCCATTAAAAACATGAAATCACTTTTAGTATGTAATTAACTCTTTCAGTATGTAAAAAACCTGAATTATTTACTTGACGCAACTATCATATCACTATCACAATAGTTCACTGAATTTCATTACAATATTACCTACTATACTGATTCTACATCAATAACATCACTGTTTTCTTTTGCTTGATCCTTTCCTTTAAATCGAAAATAAAGCAAAGGTTATAATAGCGGATTTTATTGCAGGGATATGGATGGGAAGATACTTAGGATTTTCAAGTACTGACCCGCAATTGCTTAAATATATCAAAAGCAAAATGATAAATACTTTTATTAGGAATAAAATAGGATTTAAAACTTCTATTAACAAGTATTCACGAGTCGATATATTTTTCATTTAAAAAAAATTAGAGCAGTAGTAAAAATTGCAATTGTAAATACAGTATATGTAAAATAAAAAATTATTCATGTAAATATACGATGATGTATACATGCTAAAAATTGTAAGATTGTAAATGTGTATTTCATG
>NC_090743.1:41652119-41664619 GCF_036898095.1 Palaemon carinicauda
GTACATAATTCAAAGCAAATGTAAACAAGAGGTACAGTTGGATATAACTAGACTTTCTAACAGCTCCAGAATCCGCATTCATAAGACCCGCGTAACGATTTTCCCAGTGAAATAGAATTAGTGTAAACTGGGGTCAAGAAAAGGACAGAGACATAGCAGCTTTTCTCCTAGAGACTTAGAACCTGGAAGTTTTACCTCCCTCGCGCCAGACCCATTAAGAATCGGAAGGTTAATACTTTTCTGGAGTCAGACCCTTAGCATTTTAAATCTACTTTACTGGCACCTGTCCCTCTAAGGGAAAAAAAGGCTGTAGCTTTCTGGCGCCACAGTTCTCTGAGACCCGGATGGCTTAGCCTTTCTGGCACCAGGCCCAATAATGCTTAAGAGGGTCTATCTTTATGGCACCAGACCATCTAAGAATGCCAAGGCTGTACTAATCCTCGCGCAAGACTTAAAACCTGAAGGCTATGCAAGGTTCTATCTTGGTGCTAGATCCTCTCTAAGGGGACAAAAGGCTGTACGTTAAGGGGGCCAAACCCTCTAAGAACTTTGTTTTACCTTTCTGATTCTACATCACCTTAGGGGGAAAAGATTACTGTACTTTGGTGCCAGACCTTCTAATAACCTAAAGAATTGATCTTATTGATGCTGAGTCCTCTAAAGGACAATAGAAGCTCCCCATTGCTGACTGCAGATCCTCTTTGAACCTAGAGGCTCTACCTTTTTGGTACCAGACCCTTTAGCAACCCAAAGATTCTACCTTCTGAAGCCAGACCCTTCAAGAACTTAATGGGCTTACCAATCTTGCAACCAACACTGAGAGCAGTCTGATATCTTTACCTTTTTGACATCCTGTCTTCTAAGAAAACTGAAGGATCTACCTTACTGTTACCCGACTCTCCAAGAAGCTGAAGGCTCTACATTTCTCGTGGCATACCCTCTAAGAGTTCAAAAGCTTTACCTTACTAGCTCCAGACACCCTGATAGACAAAACTTTCAGATGCAAGGCCCTCTACGTATCTTAAGTCACGTTTCTGGCGGTAGAACACTGGCACCCGAGAGGAAACTAGACAAGATATGTGTATCTTTATACATATGTGTATATATACATATATAATAATGATAATGATGATCACGATAATGCATGTTTACTGGATATGTCTGATATGTGTCTATGGTAGATAAATTAAATAGTCAGGCCCACTAGGGAGAACTATAATGAACAGAAGATAGTAACGATATCTCGACTGTAATATTTGTGTTAGAATTACCCTCATGGGCGCGAGCAAGTAAGCCCACATCCGCCCTAGCAAAAGATAAAGTCAGGTAAGAAATAAATTTGCGTCAAGTGAATAACGCTGAGAGAGAGAGAGAGAGAGAGAGAGAGAGAGAGAGAGAGACTTGATATTCATCTCTGGCAAATAAAGACATCATCATCCAGCACTGAAGAATATAACATCATCTTGTGGCATTTAATTGGTGTTGTGGAATTCTAATCGGCGTGTATTTTCATCTCTCTCTCTCTCTCTCTCTCTCTCTCTCTCTCTCTCTCTCTCAGGCTAATCTTCAAGCACCTCACGGGACCACAGGTTAATTGGCTAATGGGTAGTTTGCTTGCATCGACCGTGCTCGGGGTGGAGGTTCCTCAGCCCAATTATTTACCTGTGATATTTAAGTCATTTTCACGATGGAGTTCAGCAAGAGATTGAACGTTTGGTGAAGGAGAGAGAGAGAGAGAGAGAGAGAGAGAGAGAGAGAGAGTTTATTCTTCACTTCTTATTTCTAGAGAAATAAAAAACTGTTACGCATTCAGAGAGAGAGAGAGAGAGAGAGAGAGAGAGAGAGATATTAGTTTATTTTTCAGTTCCTATTTCTAAAGAGAAATAAATAACTTACGAATTCAGAGAGAGAGAGAGAGAGAGAGAGAGAGAGAGAGAGGAGAGAGAAGTCTATTTTTCACTTCCTGTTTCTAAAGAGAAATAAATAACTTACGTATTCAAAGAGAGAGAGAGAGAGAGAGAGAGAGAGAGAGAGAGAGAGAGAGAGAGAGAGAGAGAGAGAGAGAGTAGTTTATTTTTCTAAAGTGAAATAAATGTTACGAACTCAGAGAGAGAGAGAGAGAGAGAGAGAGAGAGAGAGAGTAGTTTATTTTTCACTTCCTAATTCTAAAGAGAAATAAATAACTGTTACGAATTCAGAGAGAGAGAGAGAGAGAGAGAGAGAGAGAGAGAGAGTAGTTTGTTTTTCACTTCCTAATTCTAAAGAGAAATAAATAACTGTTACGAATTCAGAGAGAGAGAGAGAGAGAGAGAGAGAGAGAGAGAGAGAGTATATTTTTCACTTCCTATTTCTAAAGGGAAATAAATGTTACGAATTCAGAGAGAGAGAGAGAGGAGAGAGAGAGAGGAGAGAGAGGGAAGTCTATTTTTCACTTCCTATTTCTAAAGAGAAATAAATAACGTAGAGAGAGAGAGAGAGAGAGAGAGAGAGAGAGTAGTTTATTTTTCTAAAGTGAAATAAATGTTACGAATTCAGAGAGAGAGAGAGAGAGAGAGGAGAGAGAGAGAGAGTGAGAGAGAGAGAGAGAGAGTAGTTTATTTTTCACTTCCTAATTCTAAAGAGAAATAAATAACTGTTAGGAATTCAGAGAGAGAGAGAGAGAGAGAGAGAGAGAGAGAGAGAGAGTAGTTTATTTTTCACTTCCTATTTCTAAAGAGAAATAAATAAATGTTACGAATTCAGAGAGAGAGAGAGAGAGAGAGAGAGAGAGAGAGAGTAGTTTACTTTTCACTTTCTATTTCTAAAGAGAAATAAATAAATGTTACGAATTCAGAGAGAGAGAGAGAGAGAGAGAGAGAGAGAGAGAGAGAGTAGTTTACTTTTCACTTCCTATTTCTAAAGAAAAATAACTGACGAATTCAGAGAAAGAAGAACAGAGAGAGTAATTAACTTTTCTATTCCTATATCTAAAGATAATTAAGTAACTGACGAATTGAGAGAGAGAGAGAGAGAGAGAGGGAGAGAGAGAGAGAGAGGAATTCCTACGTCGCCCATTCAGCAAAAACAAAAGCAACAAAGAAATGAGAAAGGAAATAAAAATCCTAAAAAGAAATAATGTTTTAATTTTCCATCTCCATTCTACCCACTCCACAACCTCCCTGTACACGAGTTCTCAAAGGGGGTCCAGCCAGCCAAGACCAAAAGCAGATGGAAATAACAGTGTTTTGTGGCTATTGAGGAAGAATTACACGAAAACAGGACGGCTTTTATTGACACGAAAATTTAGCTTTTTCTTAAAAACCAACACCCATTTACCTTAACCCTACCAACCTCCCCACATCTCCCCTTGACTTTACCTTCTAGGTAAGCGATGGGTAAGATGTATTTTGCATCCTCAATAATGACTTTGTTTGGGAAAGGGGGTGGTTCACTCAACTCAGCCACTACCCCTGAAAAGGAAACACAGAGAGAGAGAGAGAGAGAGAGAGAGAGTGAGAGAGAGAGAGAGAGAGAGAGAGAGAGCGAATCCCATTCTAAAGAGAGAAAGACAGGGTCTCATTCTAGAGAGAGAGAGAGAGAGAGAGAGAGAGAGAGAGAGAGAATGGCTAACCTCAATCATGACTATCCAATTGCAGGGATTACCCAAAGAGGCGTTTCTGGTATGCAATTACTACCTTTTTACTCCTGGAGCCAAGGGGTGTTCGCATGCTAAAAAGGGCCCCTAGGTTACTCACTATTTTCTGAAAGAACATCACCTGGGGCATCATTTTAGCGAGGGTAGATATTCTGAAACCCGGCAGTAATCTTGCTAGGGATGGTTTTGTAGCTATTGACCATACTAAAAAATTCTGCAAAAATTTGGAGTAGGGGAAATTCAAATCTTAATAACTCAGTAAGGAAATAAGCTATTTGCATGAAATACCCATCAAAATGTAGCTTATAGGGCATGCTACAAGATGAAAGCAAGAAATATTAAAATAGGTCAAGGTCAAGGTCACCAGAGCTCAAGCAATGACGTAATTTGACACTTGCTCAAAATCTGGGCCTCTAAAAACTTAAAATTAAACCAGAACCCAGTTGTAAACTGATTTATTCTTTTATTTGTAGATTCTAGTAGAGTACTACATAGGATAGTTTTTGAAAATTATTTGAAGAAAAAAACACACACTTTAACCCTTTTATTTTCAAGTCAAAATATCGAAAAGAATGGCAAAATTTCGATTTTTCAAAATTTTATGCTAGTTATGTTGGCTGTTTGAAAGCGTATCAAAAGAGATTAAAGCAGCCCCAAATTTTTAAAAAGCACATGATTAAATAGTAAGCAACCTATCATAATGTCATAATGTCTAAAACCTGTCTTTTAACCCTCTCATTGCAAACACTGACGTTTCGCAACCCAGGAAAATTCTTTTATGAAAATGGAGCTGACATCCAAACCACCATTCAATGTGATTAAATCTATTCTGTATGATGATCTATCCTACATTCTTGCACCCCTTGCCTGAAGCTTGGCATTGACAGTAAGGGCAGCACCTGATGCCACGCTTCCCGCAGGAACAACGTTTTGTTGCACATGAAGTGCATGTGCATGGCATAGGAAAGTCATGTGGCATCAAAATTTGATCCCGCACTGGACGCAATTGGCCATCCTGCTCAAAGAAACCAAAGTCTATGGGATCAAGATGTGGATTATCCAAACAGTGTGTCTGCATGTATGACCCATAGACAGCCCTTTGGATATGGCCTCTGATCAATCTGCTGGTTGGTGGAAGGTCTAGGATTGTTTTGGAACTGTGGTGAAATACATGGTATCTGAGGTGGTCCATTGTTTGACAATCACCTGGAGCTTTCAATGGATATACCTGCAGCAGAAATTTTTCCACTAAGGTGAAATCTGTATCATATGGATTCCTGGCAAAGTTCTGGAGAAATTTCTCAGGCTTGGCCTTCAAAGCCGCTGTTTTCGTTCCGAATTTACTTGTTGAGTCACATCCAGTCAGCTGATGAAGCGGGATGATAACTTTGCACTTCTCAGAGCCCATTCTAGTTGCCAACATATGGAGGGGAATATATCTTGTGGTGGTTGCAACGCCAGCCTTTATCCACAGTTCCTTTAAACCATGTGCCTTCATAATACTCCAGTAATGCAATCCAAGAACAACCACATCTGTGTCATTAGAAAGGAGAACAACTCGTTCTGCCCCGCAGTTGGTAGCATCAAGTGCATGTGGGATTGTTCTCACATCGGCTTCTTCAATGTCCAGGTTCAACGCTGGTACAGGGGTTGGGTCACTGCCATTGAAAATGGCCTGACATGGGTCAATATTGGGTGAGAATCCAATTCCACTCAAGACAATATCTGTCATTGGCCTTGGGTGTGCTAGTACATAGTTTCTCAAGAGACCCTGGAGCTTTGACTTGTTTGTAGAAGATGCCCAGAAAGCATCCATAGAAACTGGCAGTGGTGTCTCTTCACAAATGACATTCAAATCAATTGGACCGCAACTTAGTCTTCTCTGACGTTCTCTGTCTTTTATGGAGCCTTCCATGTATGTATCGAAGACAAAGTCAATACGATTAGAATCTTTACTCAGTCCATATGCCACCTGTAGGAACCGTGCACAAAGATCTCCAAACGTCTTAAAAAAAACAACACATCACATCAACGATGCTAGCAGTTTTTATTTTTTTCCATTCATCTGGAGGCAGATAGTCTTTCTTCTTGTCTAAATGCTCATCTTCCAAGCCTTTGCAAAGTTCACTTTTATTTGGCTTCGACATAAGTCCATTCTCATCAAACAGGTAGCTTTCCTCAATTAAGTCATGCCTTAGCAGTTCCTTCATATCATAGTTTCTCACTCTAGCAATGTCAAATATCTTTTGAGCTTTAGCAAGTTTTTTGCTTCCCTGTTTTCCAACTTGCTGCTTTCCTTTCTCTGGTTTCATTGATTTGAATGTCTTCAAGTTATTCCTGTGGATTGGGTCAAACAGTGATTTTTCCTTTTTGACCAAACGTTCACGGCGGAACTTGTCATAGAGATCGCTGGATTTTTTCCTGAAATTCAGTAGGTCATCACAGATTGCACTGGACACAATTTCTTGGGTAAGAATGTTGTGCAACTTTGGCTGCTCCACATGAATGTCTGCTGCAGATACGCCTGCTGGGTTTTCATTCTGTTTGATGTATTCTATTACATCACGAGCTAACATTTCAGAGCTCAACGTAGCCGAGACATTGAACTCATGACCAACTGTAAGTTCAGTACTTGGGACTGAAACACCAATTTTACTATTGTCGACCTGTTTCAATCTATCACAAACAACATCCTTTCGTATAGATGCTGCTTCAGCAATACGTTTTCTGCCGGTATCACTGCTGGTGGTATTAAGGTGTGGCTGATCCGTTTGGCAAATGATGCATTTTTCTATATCAACAGACGGATGTGGGCTTGGTGATGGTGTTGATCTCCTCAAGCGTTTAGTTGGTAAACTAGCCATCTCACACATGCACAGAATAGCCTGAAATCAACAGAGGAAACTTTCTTACTACTAACCACCTGACATTAATTTTTAATGTGTATGTAATTTATCTATGTACTTGTATGTTATGTATATATGTGTATGTATAATGTACACCTAAGATTTTGAAATGCAATGCAACATCTTCTCATCTCTTTTCATCAAATGCCCAATGGCTTTAAATTACATGAAATAGTAAGAGAGTACCCACTCAAGGAAGGCTACATGGTGTATTTTAATCTAATCTATCCATCTATATGTACTCACCTAGAAATGCATGATTTCCATGAAAGAAACTTAGGGACTCTGATGAGTGGCTTCATGGACACAAGCAAAATGTACAGTGTAGAAAGTGGGGATTCCCTATAAAGGTGCTGACTCACTGATTCACAGGCCTCTGCATGTATGGCCCAATGCACAGGGAGTAAGTTCAGGTCACAGGCAGTAGATTAAAAACTGTGAATGATAAGTGAAAACACTTTCAACACCATTCTTTCAACGTCTACCTCCTACCCCCTACCCCCTACCCCCTTACCCTTACCCTTACCCTCATGGCCCCTCTGTTCCCCTCTAAAAAGACATTTATAGGTTTCTTACTATTCTTAATCCTGTATTTTTTAAAGTTTTGGGGTGTTTTTATCTCTTTTGATACACTTTCAAAAAGCTCACATGACATGCACAAAATTTGAAAAATTGCATTTTTGTCATTTTTTTTTTTCGATATTTTGACTTGAAAATAAAAGGGTTAGAGTGTGTGTTTTTTCTTCAAATAATTTTTAAAAACTTTCCTATGTAGTACTCTATTAGAATCTACAAATAAAGGAATAAATTAG
This sequence comes from Palaemon carinicauda, assembly GCF_036898095.1. Taxonomy (NCBI): domain Eukaryota; kingdom Metazoa; phylum Arthropoda; class Malacostraca; order Decapoda; family Palaemonidae; genus Palaemon; species Palaemon carinicauda. The sequence goes on from NC_090743.1 coordinate 41,659,472, forward strand.
TTTACAACTGGGTTCTGGTTTAATTTTAAGTTTTTAGAGGCCCAGATTTTGGGCAAGTGTCAAATTACGTCATTGCTTGAGCTCTGGTGACCTTGACCTTGACCTATTTTAATATTTCTTGCTTTCATCTTGTAGCATGCCCTATAAGCTACATTTTGATGGGTATTTCATGCAAATAGCTTATTTCCTTACTGAGTTATTAAGATTTGAATTTCCCCTACCCCAAATTATTGCGGAAATTTTTAGTATGGTCAATAGCTACAAAAACATCCCTAGCAAGATTACTGCCGGGTTTCAGAATGTCTACCCTCGCTAAAATGATGCCCCAGGTGATGTTCTTTCAGAAAATAGTGAGTAACCTAGGGGCCCTTTTTAGCATGCGGACACCCCTTGGCTCCTGGAGTATTTATCTCTCAATTTATTTAATTAAGACGTTGGATGCAATGGCTCTTTTTGCTTCGAATTTTTCGTGAATTTTTGGGGAAAGGAGGAGGTGGAGGTGGAGGAGGAAGAGGAGGAGGAGGGGGTGGTAGGGAAGACGTGAGCGTTACTAATGAGATGAGTGAAAAATAATGATCTTTAATGCATTGCTTTTCTCTCTAATTCAGATTCTTTCCGCGTTTTGGTCTGATTAATTCGTTCCGTCGAAATCATTATGGGATGAAGCTTCAAGTCAGATCAAAGAATTAAATTGTGTGGTTGTATTTAGTGACGTTAATTATCCCATTACAGTCGAGATTCAGTACCTGTATAGTTACGGTATGAACTGAACGTAAATCTATTTCTGTATTATATTTTCAACATTTTATATTAGTGGAATGGTCAACTCATCCACTTATCCTATTTTTAATGAGTTTTTTAAGCCAAACTACACAATTATACAAGTTTAAGTATAACCACATAATATATTTCTTTACTTTTTAATTTCTATCAATGACTAGTTAATCAATCTATAAATATCCAAAATCAAAAAGGTTTTGTTAGTGGGATTGTTGGAGACTCAAAATCCACGCTCATGGCTAAAGAGTTTCCATTAGTGAACACGGCCTTACCATCCTTGTGAGCCAAGGATGGGGCTTTGGTGAGGGCCCATAAGTCATCAGCAGTCAGTGCTTGGTACTGCCGCGTTTCACCATGGTTGCAGAGGGGCTTTGGGTGTTGATCATATTTGTATATGTTCAGTCTCTAGAACATTGTGCAACAGTGCAAAGAACTCTCTTTTGTCTCTGCAGCTCATGAGTTACCTTTAATTCTAATATACATACATATATATATATATATATATATATATGATAAATTTTTGCACATTTAAACGTGTTTCTTTCATATTTCAAATAAGCCATATATATTAATACATTAAAGTCTGGATTCTCTTAACGACCTCGGGATCAGAGCCCAAGGAGAAACCGCCCAAAGACTATGATATCGGACCGGCGGGGATTTGAACCCTCGTCCAGGATATCTGTATGCCAGTGACCATACCACTCGGCCACGAAGAAAGATAAAAGTATATGACAATTCTTCTGTACATATACCTGTCAAATTCAGGTTTTCTGTACTTAGAATTTAAATCAACCCATCTTCACCATCGTAGCTAATTGGTAGGTTTGGGACTTGGCATTCGATTAATGATAAATTTATGCACATTTAAACGTGTTTCTTTCATATTTCAAATAAGCCATATATATCAATACATTAAAGTCTGGATTCTCTTAACGACCTCGGGATCAGAGCCCAAGGAGAAACCGCCCAAAGACTATGATATCGGACCGGCGGGGATTTGAACCCTCGTCCAGGATATCTGTATGCCAGTGACCATACCACTCGGCCACGAAGAAAGATAAAAGTAGATGACAATTCTTCTGTACATATACCTGTCAAATTCAGGTTTTCTGTACTTAGAATTGAAATCAACCCATCTTCACCATCGTAGCTAATTGGTAGGTTTGGGACTTGGCATTCGATTAATGATAAATTTTTTGCACATTTAAACGTGTTTCTTTCATATTTCAAATAAGCCATATATATTAATACATTAAAGTCTGGATTCTCTTAACGACCTCGGGATCAGAGCCCAAGGCGGAACCGCCCAAAGACTATGATATCGGACCGGCGGGGATTTGAACCCTCGTCCAGGATATCTGTATGTCAGTGACCATACCACTCGGCCACGAAGAAAGATAAAAGTAGATGGCAATTCTTCTGTACATATACCTGTCAATTCAGGTTTTCTGTACTTAGAATTGAAATCAACCCGTCCTGGACGAGGGTTCAAATCCCCGCCGGTCCGATATCATAGTCTTTGGGCGGTTCCGCCTTGAGCTCTGATCCCGAGGTCGTTAAGAGAATCCAGACTTTAATGTATTGATATATATGGCTTATTTGAAATATGAAAGAAACACGTTTAAATGTGCAAAAATTTATCATTAATCGAATGCCAAGTCCCAAACCTACCAATTAGCTACGATGGTGAAGATGGGTTGATTTCAATTCTAAGTACAGAAAACCTGAATTTGACAGGTATATGTACAGAAGAATTTTCATCTACTTTTATCTTTCTTCGTGGCCGAGTGGTATGGTCACTGGCATACAGATATCCTGGACGAGGTTTCAAATCCCCGCCGGTCCGATATCATAGTCTTTGGGCGGTTCCGCCTTGGGCTCTGATCCCGAGGTCGTTAAGAGAATCCAGACTTTAATGTATTAATATATATGGCTTATTTGAAATATGAAAGAAACACGTTTAAATGTGCAAAAATTTATCATCAATCGAATGCCAAGTCCCAAACCTACCAATTAGCTACGATGGTGAAGATGGGTTGATTTCAATTCTAAGTACAGAAAACCTGAATTTGACAGGTATATGTACAGAAGAATTGTCATCTACTTTTATCTTTCTTCGTGGCCGAGTGGTATGGTCACTGGCATACAGATATCCTGGACAAGGGTTCAAATCCCCGCCGGTCCGATATCATAGTCTTTGGGCGGTTCCGCCTTGGGCTCTGATCCCGAGGTCGTTAAGAGAATCCAGACTTTAATGTATTAATATATATGGCTTATTTGAAATATATATATATATATATATATATATATATGCATATATATATATGTGTATATATATATATGTATATATATACATATATATATATATATATATATATATATATATATATATATATATATATATATATATATATATATGTAGCTTCCAAAACAGCGAATTCATCGTTAAGATCATAGGACTTAAACCCATTGATTTTCTATAATTTGAGAATTACAGAAAATGTTGCTAAATTTATAGCTTTTTTAAACAAATATATGATTGAAAATATAGAAAAAAATAATGGATATAGGAAAGAATGGGAATGATAAGTTAGAGTGAAGAAAAATATTAAGAAAAATAAACACATCGGTAATCCAATTTCAAGACAATATTCATTACTGAGGTACTAATAAAGAAAATATTTAAACATTCCTATCCATAAAAAAAATAAGGAAGGATACAATGGAAAATACGGATAGCATAAAGAAACAAGACGGAAATTTAAAAGATATTTTCATGAAAAATATGCATTGCATGAAATATGAAAAATAGACATTACATAGAATATAAAACACAAACATGTCACGAACATATACATTGCATGAAATATAAAAACTAACATATGAATATATAAGTTACAGGAGAAAAAATACGTAATTATATAAAAACCTCAATAAGAAAGTATGCGTTACACGAAAAAATAAAGAAAATATACATTGCATGAAATATGAAAAATATATTTTACATGATATATAAAATATAAACTTATCACAAAAATATACATTGCATAAGAATACGACGAAATAAAAACCACAATAAGAAAGTATGCGTTGCACGAAAAAATCAAGAAAATATATATTGCATGAAATATAAAAACCAACATCGCGAAAATGTACATTACATGAAAAAATAAGAAGTTGTAAAAACCTCAATAAGAAAGTGTGTGTTGCATGAAAAATCAATAAAATATACATTGCATGAAATATAAAAAATATATTTTACATGATATATAAAATATAAAATTATAGCGAAAATAAACATTCCATAAAATTGCGACGATATATAAACCTCAATAAAAACTCAAGAAAATATACATTGCATGAAATATTAAAAACAAACTTTTCGCGAAAATATACAATACACGAAAAAAAGAAGATATAAAAAACCTGAATAAGAAATTATGCATTGCACTAAAATAATCAAGAAAATATACATTGCAATAAAAAAATCAAGAAAATATATATTGCATATAATATAAAAAATAAACTTATCACTAGTATATACGTTACATGAAAAATACGAAGATATAAAAATCTTAATAAGAAAGCATGCATTGCACGGAAAAAAAAATCAAGAAAAAATACATTGCATGAAATACGGAAAATATACATTGCATAAAATATAAAAAGCAAACTTATCGCCAAAAAAATACATTACATGAAAAAAATACGAAGATATAAAAACCTCAATATGAAAGTATGCATTGCACGAAAAAAAAAATCAAGAAAATATACATTTCATGAAATATAAAAAGCAAACTTATCGCCAAAAAATACATTACATGAAAAAAATACGAATATATAAAAACCTCAATACGAAAGTATGCATTGCACGAAAAAAAAAATCAAGAAAATATACATTGCATGAAATATAAAAAAAGTTCCCAAGAAAACCTGCATAGCATAAAGCTCCTCTTTCATAAATGGCTGTGAGGAGCGCGTCGAGGTGTATCAAGAATTATGCAGATTGAATTAATCTCAGTAATTTATCTTAATTAAAACGTCAGCTAGCTAACATAATTCCATCAGCGGGTTAAGTGTAACATATAATGAATTTGGAAAGAGGTAAGATTTTTGCACATTTTAATATACTTTTTTTTTTTTTTAGTTCGTGTGTTTATGCATAAGTATGCAGTGCGTGTATATAAACGTGTTTTAATTGTGTTATATCTGTCTCGTGGAATTACATCGTAAGGGAAGGTGATGTAATAATCAGGGTTTTGTTGTTGTTGTTGTTGCATTTTATGCAGAATATGGGTTATTATTATTATTATTATTATTATTATTATTATTATTATTATTATTAGTATTAGTAGTAGTAGAAGT
>NC_090743.1:41669619-41672119 GCF_036898095.1 Palaemon carinicauda
TCTTTAGTTAGTTATCTTGCATGAGGGTACACTTGGGCACACTTTTCTATTTAATTTCTCTTCCTCTTGTTTTGTTAAAGTTTTATAGTTTATACAAGGTATATTCATTTTAATGTTGTTACTGTTCTTAAAATATTTTATTTTTCCTTGTTTCCTTTCCTCATTGGGCTACTTTCCTTGTTGGGGTCCCTAGGCTTATAGAATTCTGCTTTTCCAACTAGGGTTGCAGCTTAGCTAACATTAATAATAATAATAATAATAATAATAATAATAATAATAATAATAATAGGAACAGCTGGGGAAAGCATTCAGCTGCGCTACAAAATGAAAATTAAAAGTATGTAAAGCAAGGAGACGTGATTTCTGGAAATATAATTGTTGGCCTTATGATTCAAGTGTTGGGGCCGAGTTGGCTATTCAGGGCCTATGAACATGTAGGGAAGACATTCAGCTGTGTTACAAAATTAAAATCAAACGTATGTAAAAACATACGAGGAATGCCTACCGTGCACCTTGATAAGTGCAATAAATGCGCTACCACTAAGGGATCCTTTTTTTGGGGGGAGGCGGATGAAGAAGAGGAAGAAATATTCATAAATAAAGTAACTATTCAGCAGCCTTTCAGCACTGCCTGTTTCCTCTGCCTTGAAGACTTGACCGATGAAATCTAAAGCAACTTTGCGCCGGCAAAGGGAGAGACGAAGGGAGGGAGGGAGGAAGGGAGGAACGGAAGGTCATGCATTCTTCATTTGCATGATGCAAATCAGGAGGGCCCTGGCCCTTGTCCGGGGAGAATGTGCATGATTGCATACATAAGCAAATACAATTATCTGATGGGAAAGAATGGGGAAACGGAGCGAAATTATCCAATAATATGCAAATTTCCCTTTGTGCCGAGGCTATCAGATTCGATTAAATTCGAATCTGTTCAAACGTTTTAGTTCGGGGCGGAAAGTGAAACGTTGCTATCGACAAACCTCTTGATTGTTATTGGCGTTTGCTTGTGATCGGAAGATATTAAAAGGGCGTTCATAAACGGGTAGATTATTAGTGGGATATTACTTTATATCTTCCAGGAGGAAGATTTTTTACTCTCTCTCTCTCTCTCTCTCTCTCTCTCTCTCTCTCTCTCTCTCTCTCTCTCTCTCTCTCTCTCTCTCTCTCTCTCTGTATGAATGTACAGCGTTACTGATGCCTTATTATTATTATTATTATTATTATTATTATTATTATTATTATTAATATTATTATTATTATTATTATTATCATTAAAAGCTAGGCTACAACCCTAGTTGGAAGAGCAAGATGCTATAAGGCCAAGGGCTCCAGCAGGGAAAAATAGTCCCCGTAAGAAAAGGAAACAAATAAAGAAACTACAAGAGAAGTAATGAACAATTAGAATAAAATATTTTAAGAACAGTAACAGCATTAAATTAGATCTTTCACATATAGATTATAAATTTTTTTAATAAAAAAGCTGTTTTTGTAATTAAATTTATCCTAGAACACATTACTGTACTGAAGATTCCTGTTCCGGGTTATGGAAATAAATGACCTAATGAAAGGCAAGCCATTTCAGTGATATGATTATTCCAAAGAAAATATATACGAGGATTGGTGAGTGCTTTGCGTTATCTACTTCATATAATTTCCAGGGATTCCTTATTGTAAAAGGATGCTGTTTATTTATGTTTCTCTCTCTCTCTCTCTCTCTCTCTCTCTCTCTCTCTCTCTCTCTCTCTCTCTCTCTCTCTCTCTCTCTCTCTCTCTCTCTCTCTCTGTATGGAATTGGAAAAATACAACACCACTCAATGTGGCAATATCTTTACATACAAAATAGCAAATACTTGTAATAGACTTCCAGCGGATGCAGTAAACAGTAACACGGTAAACGAGTTCAAGAATAAGCTAGACAAGATCATATGAACTCTCTAAATATTTAACTAAATCGTTCTACCAAAGAGCAAATGGAGTCTCAGAGGATGGACTAAAAAGTCTTTGAAACATCCAAAATCCTTGGAACTCCTTGTATCTCTCTCTCTCTCTCTCTCTCTCTCTCTCTCTCTCTCTCTCTCTCTCTCTCAGTGCCCTCATTATCTAACAACCACACCATAAACAGACAACCTTTAAAAGCCTCTTCTCTCAGAGGTGTCGAGGCGTCTTGTCCGAAGACCCAATCCCTCTGGGGACTGCCGAAGTTATCTTGGCATCCCCTGGCATCTATCACAACCACGTCAGTCAGGGGCGATATGAGAAAAGGGCAAATTCGCCTTCTCTATCGCCAGGTCATTCCTACGAATCTTAATGCCCCCATCGTTGTCCTGGTCGGGCATCGAAGCTTCTAAATTACCCACAAACATAAATGGAAGGTTTCTTTCCGTAACATCGTTATGGTTCATCAGAATGTTTGGATATGAGGGAGTTCCAACCTTGCGGTTGGGTTCAATATTGTACCTTTTACATACGAGATTGCTTCTATCAAAATAAAGTCAGGGGAAGT
>NC_090743.1:41682119-41684846 GCF_036898095.1 Palaemon carinicauda
TCTTCTTTTTCATTTTTTGCCACTTGGAAGCCCTTGCTTGCCCGCAAGTAGCATCTGCACTTTCACCATAGATACAGGACAGTACAAAGGTCTTCATATCAGCTCTAATACTATCATCCAAGTCGATGCTTTCACCAATTCGTCCCAGGAGCTTTCTCGCCTTGGAATCAGAGATCACCGTCTCCATCACCTTCTTTCCATGGCCATAGAACCCTGACGTATGATCACTGCCAGTGATCACATGGAGAGGGATGATGATCTGTGAGACTTCTTCTGGTAGCATGTCACGGCAGTTGATAAAGACATGCTTGCGTTTGAAAAGTAGATCACCAGGGAGTTGCTGTGAGAGATATGTTGCTTGAACGTACACATCTGTATCTTCACTGTCAAGTACAACTGCCCCCTTAAAGTTCCCCGTCCTGAGCTTGGCATAGGCAGAAAACATCTTTGTGTCAGCCTCTGGATGCCTGAAAATAAAGTCTGTGTTTGCCACACCAGTGCTCACATTGGTTGCTCTTTCTACCTCTCAGTAGATTCCACAACACATCATAGAAGCTTGTGCTTTCAGCTGTTCCCTGAGGAGCTTTTGCAGTCTGATCTTGTTGCCTGATCTGACAATCCGTTGGTTAAACTCAGCAGCTCCAGGGAATGTGTCTGTGGGCTTTGGAAAAACGTTTGGAATATGTGCATGTTTTGCTGCCCTTCGATCGTGCTCATCATCCTTGATGCTGAAAGGAAGGTCATACTTGTCGTTGATAAGAATGATGTAAGGGCTTGCATTGGCATGGCGTGAGAAAATGATCTTGCAGATCTTTTCTAGATAATCCTTCCAGCAGTACTTTGAGCCATTTTGCGTCTTTGCCTCATGGTCCTCGGGTGTGGGATTGGCTACCCGCCAGATCATACTCATGTCGACAATGCTGATGTAGATTTCTGGTTCTTGAACAAATGGGTCATGGTTAAATTGATCCAAGAGCTTGTTCTTCATTGTTTTGTGCATTGACCCGTCTACATTGTAGAGACAAGCACTCCTCAGTCACTCTCCCCTCAAGGGCTGACTCAAGTGGGAGCATGCGCGATCCTTCTGTAAGGTCCACCAGGGCCGCCAGACCCGACCTCTCCATCTGAGCCACTTTCATAGGCATACCTGCTGGTGCACAAATCTGTTCACTGGCAAAGCTTTGCCTTTTATTCTTGTGGATGGTTGCAGTGAGAGGCTGTGTCTTCATGAATACTCGCTCGTTCAGGAGAGTTTTAACCTGATCTTTGCCATCTTGAAAAGCAGTGTTGAAGTCTTGTACTAGCTGTGGAGAAGCAACCAGACTAGACTGCAGTGACCTCAGTGAATGTGATGAGTTATCAACAAATGGTTCAGCGCTAAATTCTTTCGTGCAGTGCTGTAGATCCTGAACTACTTGCTCATCCTTCTTCATCCTCGCTGGCTGACACTCAACATGTTTCCTGTTGCGTAGCTCACATTTGACATTCTGCTTCACTGAAGCCTTCACTCTGGCCCCATTGTTTACATTTCTTATTGTAGAGAACAGTTGCTTCTCGTTTTGCAAAAGGCAAAGCCATCCTTGTTTCAACTTAGAGTTCAGATTCATTGTTGTTTCGATCCAGAGGTCAAGTTGACAGGAGTAGGGTAGACCTGTCATAGACTGGGCAAAGTGATGGTTAAAGAATTCATTTTGCTCATTTGACAAAGAAGACAACATTGCCCAGTAATCTGGTAGCCACCTTCCATAATCATGGTTGTTGTATGCCATCAGTCCAGGCAACATGTTGTATGTTGAGGATATGTACTCCTGTCCATTTCTGGCATGGCACGCATCAACATTCTGTACAAGAGGGTCTGACATCTCTATGAACGAAAGCCAAAAGTCCCCCATGTCGGTACCAGGTTTCTCATAAACTCTGTTGATCAAATTCTTCATGTCATCGTCATTTTCAAGGTCAGAGTGAGCTTCGTGAAGTGCCTCTTGTGTTTCGGTGAGTGTGTTACGCAAAATGTCCAGCTTCTCTTTCACATTTTCTGACAGTTCCTCATGCTCGAGAATGTCTCTTAGCCGAAGGTGGATAAGAGCCTCTCTCCAAGCCATGATGCAGCGCACACCACGCCTGTAATGTTTGCCTTGTAGTGCTTGGTCCACAGATCCACCCATCACCACTCCTGCTGATACCAGAGTGTCTGCCATCCCAGAGCCCTTGAATCTCTTATATATAGCATACATGTATGACATCTGTTGGTGGAAAGCACCAATGATTGTGGTGATACTCTTAAACATTTCTAGATTCTCTGCCTTGAGTAGGACAATTGTCTTATAGGTGGGCAGATCTCCGACGAGAAAGAAGAATGGGGTTTTCTTCTTGCTCATTGTTTCCACTAGCTTTGTCATGATATCATGAATCACTGATTTGCTTGGGGGTTCATCATAGGTGGTGTGAAAGTAGGCCTTGCGCTTGTTGGGTGGTGGACAGTGGCAGGATTGGGCACCAATGTATGCTGGAACCCGTTATTCATGTGGTAGGGGTCTTGTACCGTCATTGTTGGTGCGAGACAATGCATGTATAACAGAGTGAGCACATTGCGGAGCTGTGTCATTCACTGGTAGGTTTACCCAGGCACGAATCTGTGGCTTGCTGGTACTGCCAGGGGAGCATCTGTATTGTTGAACATATGTGATCTCTCCACATTTTCTTGTCAGCTGTTCAGAGATCTGCTTC
>NC_090743.1:41685346-41707846 GCF_036898095.1 Palaemon carinicauda
CATTGCACGAAAAAAAAAATCAAGAAAATATACATTTCATGAAATATAAAAAGCAAACTTATCGCCAAAAAATACATTACATGAAAAAAATACGAATATATAAAAACCTCAATACGAAAGTATGCATTGCACGAAAAAAAAAATCAAGAAAATATACATTGCATGAAATATAAAAAAAGTTCCCAAGAAAACCTGCATAGCATAAAGCTCCTCTTTCATAAATGGCTGTGAGGAGCGCGTCGAGGTGTATCAAGAATTATGCAGATTGAATTAATCTCAGTAATTTATCTTAATTAAAACGTCAGCTAGCTAACATAATTCCATCAGCGGGTTAAGTGTAACATATAATGAATTTGGAAAGAGGTAAGATTTTTGCACATTTTAATATACTTTTTTTTTTTTTTTAGTTCGTGTGTTTATGCATAAGTATGCAGTGCGTGTATATAAACGTGTTTTAATTGTGTTATATCTGTCTCGTGGAATTACATCGTAAGGGAAGGTGATGTAATAATCAGGGTTTTGTTGTTGTTGTTGTTGCATTTTATGCAGAATATGGGTTATTATTATTATTATTATTATTATTATTATTATTATTATTATTATTAGTATTAGTAGTAGTAGAAGTAGTAGTAGTAGTAGTAGTAGCGTAAGTGACCCGTCAAAAAGATGGCTAAATAGTTAGATAGATATGCACACACGCACTCACACAGACAGACAAATTCACCCCTACCCCACCCCCTCCCCCTTTCCTAACTACAACACGGTAGTTTGGTCCATTTCTGGGAGCTTGTTAAAAAAAATGTCATCAGAGGAAGCTTGTTTACCAAACACCAAAATAACCAAAGAAAAAAAGAAAGAAAACTTAATAATCAAATCATCATCATCATCATCATCTCCTACGCACAGTGACCCAAAAGGGCCTCAGTTAGATATTGCCAGTCGTCTCTATCTTGAGTTTTTAAATCAATACTTCTTCATTCATGATCTCCTACTTCACGCTTTATAGTCCTCAGCCATGTAGGCCTGCGTCTTCCAACTCTTTTAGTGCCTTGTGGAGCCCAGTTGAAAGTTTGGTGAACTTACCTCCTGGGGAGAGCCAAGGGCATGCCCAAACCGTCTCCATCTACCCTTCGCCATGACCTCATCCATATATGGCAGTCGGGTAATATCTCTTATAGTTACATAAATACAAAAACACATCAAATAAAATATATCAAATAAAGTTTCATATAAATCAAATAGAAAATAAATATGACAAGTACAGTTTAAGTTGACTCCAACAGTTAACACGCTCCGGGGCCCTAACCAAACCCCCACCAAAAAATAACTAAGCCACTTTTCAATTGATTTTACTGAGCAAACACGGTGCTTGTTAGGCTCTTCCAGGTGATTTACCGGTAGATCTTAACGTTCAGCTTATTGAATATCTAATTGCTAATCCCTTGCTGCTGCTTCTGCCAAAGTGGAGCCTCTTTTTAAAAGTCGTCTCAGTAGGTGTTGAGAAGTATGAAGTTGACAAGGTGGTTGGCGAGGGAGATTTTAAAAGTCGTTTAGGGATGTTATCTTTAGTATTAATATAATTATTATTATTGTTATCATTATTAATGTTGTTGTTGTTGTTATTATGTAATTAGTGTAGCAACATTTTAAAGATGTTTTTCAATAATAATAATAATAATAATAATAATAATAATAATGATAATAATAATAATAATATTATTATTATTATTATTAATATTATTATTATTATTATTATTATTATTATTGATATTATTATTATTATGATGATGATGATGATGATGATGATTACTATTATCATTTGACAATTAATTTTCTATATACCCATTCAAAATATTACAGTGGATTTGCATATATTTAACCTACTATAGTTTTCATAGAAGAATAAACCTGATCAAGGTATTCATAAAATCTAAATGTTTTTTCCACACCACACAAAGGAAAAAATAGGCAAATTATCGTTCCTTAACAAACAAACAAAAAAGTGTTTTGAATTTTGCACAGAAGTATTAAGTAACAGGTAAGTAACGGGCAGTTGCAGACACTACGTATTGCAATTGATAAGATCGCGCCCATTAAAATGTTCAGTTTTGGCACCTGACGAGATGCATCATAAAGCTCTTGCAATCGTCTCATCGCTCTTCTTCTTCTTCTTCTTCTTCTTATTCTTCAGTTTTGCTTTTTCTTCTACGTCTTCGTCTTCTAATTTTCTTCTTCTTCTTCTTCTTCTTCTTCTTCACTTTTGATTTTTCTTCTACGTCTTCGTCTTCTAATTTTCTTCTTCTTCTTCTTCTTCTTCTTCTTCACTTTTGCTTTTTCTTCTACGTCTTCGTCTTCTATTTTTTTTTCTTCTTCTTCTTCTTCTTCTTCTTCTTGTTCATATTCCAGGTCAAAATCTACATACCAGAGAAAGTTGAGGTTTAAAATTCTGTGTCGTCGACAGAGGTAACGATTTCGCCTAGCATTCACATAGCAACAGATCGATCCAAGCCCAGGACCGTGAGTTTAATCTGTTTACTTGGGAGGCCACTGCTGTAGTTGGGGTACCACAGTGTGCAGTTGGGCTTGTCCGGCTGACGTTCTGATGAGCTTCTATTCTAGTGAAACTGGAACTGAAACCAGGCACCTTTACCTTTACCTTACTATTAAGTCCACACATTCTCATCAGTGTACCAAATTATTTTGTTGAGACACTACACTCCAAAATAACAACGTAAAAAAGGACAAATCTTTCCAAGAACATAGCCAGCCGAATGACCAGAAGCCGTAGTCTGGTCTCTCCTGGTCATTGCTTGGGTGGTGAGTGGCTTAGGCGATGATCACATATATGGTTGGACACTCGGACATTGTTTCTGCTATTCATTCTTCTTCTATTAACGAGCTTTTTCCCATTTGTATGGGATAAGTACGGTTGCCTTCTTTTTGAAGGACTAGGCTTGGGCATTGGGGTAGACCGTAGACCCAATCAGTTGCCCTGCCCGACATCGTTTAGACCCCGGTAGCGTATAGTTCATGTTTTGTACCAGTCACCAGCGTCCTTTATCCCAGCAGCGAGGAGTCCTGGTGCGGATAGGTAGACAGTTCGAGACGTGGGAGGTGTAGGATATGTTTTTAGAAGGTCTTGTATGTGACCTTAAAATCCTCAAGTAATATTACCATATCTTCAAGATTAATGGTAATATAAAAGTGGATTGATACATGATGTGTGTCACATCCTCAAGACAAAAGGTAATATAAAAGAAAGTTTAGATACGAAGCCCTGATCATAGGTCTGTCATGGTCTTCCTGAAACTTGAACTTGGATTCAGTGACGTCATTTTATAATTCTAAAACTAGTGTTTATTTTCTGCAGATTCCCGTTTTTTACACACGGAAATAATGCATGAATATAATTATGTATATATATATATATATATATATATATATATATATATATATATATATATATATATATATATATACATATATATATATATATATATATATATATATATATATATACATATATATACATATATAAATTATATATATGTATATAACGTATACATCAATACAAACATGTATGCATGTATACATAATCACATACATACAAATATATAGTGTATATATGCTTTAATATGTATACACACATATATATATATACATATGTATATATATATATATATATATATATATATATATATATATATATATATATATATATATATATATATATATATATATATATATATATATATGCACACATATATATAAATATATATTTATATTTATACATACAGTATATATGTATATATATATATATATATAAATATATATATATATATATATATATATATATATATATATATATATATATGTGTGTGTGTGTATATATATATATATATATATATATATATATATATATATATATATCTATATATCTATATATATATCTATATATATATATATATATATATATATATATATATATATATATATATATATATATATATACAATAACAAAAGCAATCTCTAAGCACTTCACTGAACAACGGTTGAAAACCTAACTAATCTCCTCTCATTTCCTGCCATCAAGAAGAAGACTTAATCATCTCCTACTTACATAAAAGAAGAAGAAGAAGAAGAAGAAGAAGAAGAAGAAGAAGAAGAAGAAAGAAAGAAAGAAAGAAAGAAAGAAGCTAAGTAAGCCATCACATGAATTTAGTGGGGGAACAATTCAGAGGTACACAGCACAATTGTTGCAGCTAGAGAATAGTTTCAGCCTTCCATATTTAGATTATTAGGAAATGCAAATCCTAAGGTCTTCTCCAACCTGTTAGTTTATTGTTATACTAATTTGTTGACTGCTTTGTTTTGGTTTTGCAATTATCTTTTTCCCTTTTACTCTTCTCTTATTTCTCTCTTCTTTTCTTTTTTGTGTCTATGTTTTTGCTGAGTGGGACTTTACCACTCTCTTATTATTCCATTTTTTTCATGAAATGAATCTATTTCTGTTTGTCTATTCTTTTGCTATTTCTATTTTGGTCGAATAAGAACATCTCTTGTCTGTGCCTTCTCCTTCAATTTTTGCTTTATAGACGTTTTCATTTCTGCCGTCTAAATTCTTAAATTAATTCATCTTAAATTTGTTATTTTATAGACCATGAACCTATCCCTTTCTGTCAAGTCTGCATTTTACTTTTCTTTTTAGATAATTTCTTTTTTATTGCAAAATAATTCCCTTGTGTCTACTTTTCCATCATATTTACTTCTTAAGCAAATTTATTTATCTTAGACCAATCACGAATAAACAACAAAAGACACTCTCTGCTTGAGACCGCCAAGTTGAATCTCTTCAAATCCAGGTCTGGACACAATCCAGGTAAATCACACTGTCAAGGTCACCAGGCTGGATGCTTTAGCTGGGACTACCACCGACCGCTCCAGTCTGCCCACACCAGCGCAACTTTTTTATCGCACGAGCGGACCTCAACATCTGGATATGCAAAAGAGCCGATCGCGATGATTCGTGGCCTCGGCGTGGACATGCCTCCACTATTCTCTGTATTAAATTGCTCATCGCTCCTTTTTTTCTGGATCTTTTCTTTTATTTTTTCTTTTCCCTCGTAGTGCAATACCGGTCGCTACCTGAATTGAAGGAGGTTGTTATGATGATGGAGAGGAGTATGAGGATTTCTATGAGTGAGGTTTAGAACTTTTTTATTTTTTTTGGGATGTGATTTTTTTTTCTTTTCAATAAAATTTTTTGGCCCTATGGTCAAAGTGTTGGGGTTGAATTAGTAATTCAGCACCAGCCAGTCGTTGAGATATTACCGCTAGAGAGTTATTGGGTCCTTTGACTGGCCAGACAGTCCTACATTGGATCCTTCTCTCTGGTTACGGTTCACTTTCCCTTTGCCTACACATACACCAAATAGTCTGGCCTATTCTTTACAGATCTCTGTCCTCATACACCTGACAACACTGAGATTACCAAACAATTCTTCTTTCACCTAAGGGGTCAACTACTGCACTATAATTGCTCAGTGGCTACTTTCCTTTTGGTAACGGTAGGAGAAACTCTTTAGCTATAGAAAGCAGCTCTTCTAGGAGAAGGACACTCTAAAATCAAACCAGTGTTCTCTAGCCTTGGGTAGTGCCATAGCCTCTGTAACATGGTCTTCCACTGTCTTGAGTTAGTTATCTTGCATGAGGGTACACTTGGGAACACTTTTCTATTTAATTTATCTTCATCTTGTTTTGTTAAAGTTTTATAGTTTATACAAGGTATATTTATTTTAATCTTGTTACTGTTCTTAAAATATTCTATTTTTCCTTGTTTCCTTTCCTCATTGGGCTACTTTCTCTGTTGAGGTCCCTAGGCTTATAGAATTCTGCTTTTCCAACTAGGGTTGCAACTTAGCTAATAATGATAATAATAATAATAATAATAATAATGATAATAATAATAATAATAATAATAGGAACAGCTGGGGAAAGCAATCAGCTGCGCTACAAAATGAAAATTAAAAGTATGTAAAGCAAGGGGACAAGGGAACGTGATTTCTGGAAATATAATTGTTAGCCTTATGATTCAAGTGTTGGGGCCGAGTTTGCTATTCAGGGCCTATGAGCATGTAGGGAAAACATTCAGCTGTGTTACAAAATTAAAATCAAACGTATGTAAAAACATTCCAGGAATGCCTACCGTGCACCTTGATAAGTGCAATAAATGCGCTACCACTAAGGGATCCTTTTTTTTTTTGAGGGGGCGGATGAAGAAGAGGAAGAATATTCATAAATAAAGTAACTTTTCAGCAGTCTTTCAGCGCTGCCTGTTTCCTCTGCTTTAAAGACTTGACCGATGAAATCTAAAGCAACTTTGCGCCGGCAAAGGGAGAGACGAAGGGAGGGAGGGAGGAAGGGAGGAACGGAAGGTCATGCATTCTTCATTTGCATGATGCAAATCAGGAGGGTCCTGGCCCTTGTCCGGGGAGAATGTGCATGATTGCATACATAAGCAAATACAATTATCTGATGGGAAAGAATGGGAAAACGGAGCGAAATTATCCAATAATATGCAAATTTCCCTTTGTGCCAAGGCTATCAGATTCGATTAAATTCGAATCTGTTCAAACGTTTTGGTTCGGGGCGGAAAGTGAAACGTTGCTATCGACAAACCTCTTGATTGTTATTGGCGTTTGCTTGTGATCGGAAGATATTAAAATGGCGTTCATAAACGGGTAGATTATTAGTGGGATATTACTTTATATCTTCCAGGAGGAAGATATTTTTACTCTCTCTCTCTCTCTCTCTCTCTCTCTCTCTCTCTCTCTCTATCTCTCTCTCTCTCTCTCTCTCTCTCTCTCTCTTTCTTTGTATGAATGTACAGCGTTACTGATGCCTTATTATTATTATTATTATTATTATTATTATTATTATTATTATTATTATTACAAGCTAGGCTATAACTCTAGTTGGAAGAGCAAGATGCTATAAGCCCAAGGGCTCCAACAGGGAAATATAGCCCCGTAAGGAAAGGAAACAAGTAAATAAAGAAACTACAAGAGAAGTAATGAACAATTAGAATAAAATATTTTAAGAACAGTAACAGCATTAAATTAGATCTTTCAAATATAGATTATAAAATTTGGTAATAAAAAAGCTGTTTTTATACTTAAATTTATCCTAGAACAAACATTTGTGTACTGAAGATTCCTTTTCCGGGTTATGGAAATAAATGATCTAATGAAAGGCAAACCATTACAGTGATATGATTATTTCAAAGAAAATATATACGAGGATTGATGAGTGCTTTGCGTTATCTACTTCATATAATTTCCAGGGGTTCCTTATTGTAAAAGACGCTGTTTACTTATGTTCTCTCTCTCTCCTCTCTCTCTCTCTCTCTCTCTCTCTCTCTCTCTCTCTCTCTCTCTCTCTCTCTCTCTCTGTATGGAATTGAAAAGATACAACACCACTCAATGTGGCAATATCTTTACATACAAAATAGCAAATACTTGGAATAGACTTCCAGTAGATGCAGTAAACAATAACACAGTATACTAGTTCAAGAATAAGTTAGACAAGATCATAAGAACTCTCTATATGCGTAAACTAAATCTCAGCGGATGGACTAAAAAGTCTTTGAGACATCCAAAATCCTTGTAACTCCTTGTATCTCTCTCCTCTCTCTCTCTCTCTCTCTCTCTCTCTCTCTCTCTCTCTCTCTCTCTCTCTCAGTGCCCTCATTATCTAACAACCACACCATAAACAGACAACCTTTAAAAGCCTCTCCTCTCAGAGGTGTCGAGGCGTCTTGTCCGAAGACCCAATCCCTCTGGGGACTGCCGAAGTTATCTTGGCATCCCCTGGCATCTATCACAACCACGTCAGTCAGGGGCGATATGAGAAAAGGGCAAATTCGCCTTCTCTATCGCCAGGTCATTCCTACGAATCTTAATGCCCCCATCGTTGTCCTGGTCGGGCATCGAAGCTTCTAAATTACCCACAAACATAAATGGAAGGTTTCTTTCAGTAACGTCGTTATGGTTCATCAGAATGTTTGGATATGAGGGAGTTCCAACCTTGCGGTTGGGTTCAATATTGTACCTTTTACATACGAGATTGCTTCTATCAAAATAAAGTCAGGGGAAGTTATGGAAATTCTATTGTCTGTCTATTTGCATAAACCGATATTTTGGCTTAAAATTATAATGTGCGAGACGCCAAATTGTCTAAACGGTTTTTTTTAAGTCTCCTTGTTACACGTGACAGTTAGTTCATAGGTGATTAACTTTTTATATATAGTGTAGAAATCTGGATAAAAATATTTAAAACTTAGCCACGAGACATTTGGCATTTCACCAGTAGAATATTCGACTAAATTATGAACGTAAAACAGCTCATTATATTCATTTTTCAATTCAAGATAAGGTATTTTTAAACCGTTTTAACAAAGCATTAGTAAACTTTTGTATCCGAATTCATAATATCCGGAATTTTTTGATAGGTTAGTAAGATTGGAATTACCTGTACTCTGTTTGTCAAAAGGGTCCTCCACCATGCTTATGGAATCCAAACAGACAGACACAAACACACTTACACACATATATTTCCAAACATCATATTAGGCAGAATAAAAAGACAGCTAGACGTTAATCAACCAAGAGAGCAGGCAGACTTTATAAGTGGGTTTTCAACATCTGACCATACCCATGTAATTAACCAGTTAAAAGAAAACTCCAACATACGATGACAAACCGCTATGTATGGAATTTATAAACTATGAGAAAGCTTTCGATTCTGTCAACATCTCAGCAATTATGAAAGCCTTTCAAAGACAAGGAATAGAAGAATCTTATGTTAGAACAATTGAAGATATTTATACAGGAAGTACATCAATCCTAAAACTACATAAAGATAGTGAGGAAATTCCGATTTAGAAAGGAGTTAGACAGGGAGACCCATACTCTCCTAGATTATGTCTAGAAGATTTTTAAAAAATCTAAATTGCAGAAATGTACGAATTAATATTAATGAAGAATACCTTAACAACTTGAGATTTAATGATGACATAGTTGTGTTTAGAGAATCATGGGAGGACTTGCAAAAGATGATTGAATATTTGAGTAGAGAAAGCAGAAATGTAGGACTGAAAATTAATATGAGTAAAACTAAGATAACGTTCAATGAAAATGCAGAGAGACGACAAATAAGTTATATACGAACCTTTAGATATTGTTAATGAATATACGCAGGACACAAGACCGAAATTAAAAGAAGGATAAAAATGGCATGCAAAGCTTTTGGAAAATAAAATGAGATTATGAAAAGTAAAATCACACTAAGAGACAGATAAAGAACAACATAGATACGAGAGCAAACTAAAGTAGAGGATATTCTAACATATAAGATAACGAAATGAGCAGGACATATAATGAGAATGACCGATAATTATAGATGGAAATTAAGAATAACAGAATAACACAATGGGTCCCTAGATCTAAACTGCAAAAGAAGCAGGGTAAGGAAGAGAAGACGATAGATTGACGAACTAAGAAAGTTTGCGGGTGTGGAGTGGCATAGAAAAACCATACTCAGACGCAAGTGGAAGGACATGTCTGAGGCCTTTGTTCTGCAGTGAACTAGTAATGGCTGATGATGGTGATGATATATATCTATATACACACACGCACGCATGCACACACACACACACAACACACACACACACACACACACACACACACACATATATATATATATATATATATATATATATATATATATATACTGTATATATAAACATACTGTATATACGGTTTTTCAAATAAATATATGTATACACGCATATATATATATATATATATATATATATATATATATATATATATATATATATATATATATATATATATATATGCTGCCAAATTTATACACTGAACATCCCTTCTAATACCCAAACATATATCCTCTATTAAAAGGTAAACACCCATATAATATTTTCCCCATCTATGCATACATTACCTACCTTTCCTGACTTCGGCAAAGACACAGAACGCAATAAATATCAAAGCAAATTATTTTTTGCAAGCGTAGCAGATTTTTCACTCGCCTCCATAAATATCAAGCAAATTATTCCCGAAAATATTTGAGTTGGCAAAACACATGGCATTAGTCATTTAAGTCCGCCGATTTTGATGGAAGGCCTGACCTCTGACCTCCTAATTAACATAATCAACTCATAGCAGGAGTGGGAAGAAGGACTCGGTTGTACTGACAAAGAAAATATTTAATATTTGTTTGTTGTCTTTGTTATAAGGTGGGAGTTAAATCATTATTCAGATTTTTTTAGCTGTAATACAAAAGTTGAGAATTTCTTCAAAATTATTAATGTTAGGGTAACATACGAAAATAATGTATATGAATATTGTCTTTGTTATAAAGTAGGAGGTAAATCATTATTCTGATTTTTTTAGCTACAAGAAAAAAAAAAAACCGTATATTTCTTCAAAATTATTAATGTTAGGGTAACATACGTAAATAATGTATGGTGTCAATAATATATTTTTCCAATATATATGAAAAAATACAGCGGTTTATAATTGTATATGTTTAGAGCATCATATTTTTAAGGAACCTTTTGCAGACTCTTTAGTTTAATTTATATAATAAAGCTCAGAAATGCTTTCCAAAAACTGAATATTTAGAACATAGGTTTAGAATAAGTCCAATAACATATCAGGAAGTCTAGCCTATACAGCAAAGCTAAAAAAACGCTTTAAAAACCAACATTTAGAAAATATGTTTAGAATAAGTAAGATAATATTTCACCAGTATTTTAACATAAATTGAGATTGATAAAATCAGAAACGTATCCAAAATGGCATTACTATTCCTAGCAGTTTGTTAAAAAATAATATTTTATCAGGAATTTTAATCCATACAACAAACCTCAGAAACGTTATAAAAACTGAACATTTATAATATAATGTTTAGAACAACTCTACTAACATTTCATCGGGACTTTAATCGTAATCGAAATTGATAAGAAAAAAAAATCAGAAACGTATACAAATTGACATAAATATCTATCACACTTAAAAATTTACCTGAAAAGAATCAGTAAAAATCATGGAATAAATTTGCCAGGCATTTATCATCTTAAAAACGGATATATTGAAGTAAAAGAGTGATATTACGGTCACCAATCCGTAAAATACAATAACAGAGTATGATAAAAATTACGGTCGCCTGTATTTTACTGAAAGGCAGCTGAGAACGGTATATTTTTACGAAGAATTTCCGATTAAAATTACGTTTTTTTTTTTAACAATGCAGCTCATGTAAGCGTACGTCATTTTTGCAAAACACTTGGTATGAAGCAGCTAAACATTTTAGCATATCAAAGTTTATATCAATCTCCCGTCGGAGATTTCTTATCGTTCTCTATTACAGCTTTAAATCATCCCTAAGCTGCGAATATTTCTCATAAATCGTCATTTAAAATCCTCTTATCGGTTCGGTTATCTTTCAAAGGCTGGTTGAAGGTCGAAAGAGACAATGAACTAATGTTGGATTTTTTTTTTTATTTTTTTTTTTATTTTTTTTTCATTTTCTTGATACTTAGCCATGAAAATTTAAATGCTTAATTTCTTTATAAATTTCTATTTTAATTTCCGTATATTACATTGGCAAATCTCAATATTAAAAACTATAACTCGCATAACCTATTTTGTTTATTATTTTTCTTGCTCTAGGAAGAAATAATCTTGGATTTTTTCCTTTGATTTGTTGTATATTTCTATTTCTGTAAATTAGATGGACAAATCTCAATATCAACTTTAAAAGTTCAAACTTGCAGCAAATGTTTTTATGTTGAACAGGCTGACATAATTCTTTTTATAGTTTATATATGAAATATCTGTTTTGATGTTACTTTTTTATAAGTATTTTATTTTGACTGTTCATTATTACTCATATCATTTCTTTATTTCCTTATCTTCTTTCCTCACTCGGCTATTTTTCACTGTGTGAGTCCTTGGGCTTATATCATCTTCCTTCTCCAACTAGGGTTGTAGCTTAACTAGTAAGAATAATAATAATAATAATAACAACAAACAACAAAAATAACAATAAAAATAACAACAACAACAACAACAACAACAACAACAACAACAACAATAATAATAATAATAATAATAATAATAATAATAATAATAAAAACTAACACTCGTTTGACCTATATATATGAATCTATAGAAAAATTAAAATTATAGTTTGGGATTGTCGTACCCCTTATATTAAGAAAACGATTTACTAATCATTCTAATAGGCCATATAAGCCTGGATTATAAAATACTTAATTTGCTGTATATTTTTATTTTTAGTCCTGTAAATTAGTTCACCAAACTTTCAACTGGGCTCCACAAGGCCCTAGAAGTGTTGGAAGACCCAAGTCTACATGGCTGAGGCCTATGAAGCGTGAAGTATGAGATCATGAACGGAGAAGTGTTAATTTAAAGGCTTAAGATAGAGACGATTGGCGAAATCTAACAGAGGCCCTTTGCGTCAATGGGCGTATGATGATGATGATGATGACGAAATTAGATTGACAAATCCCTATCATAAAAACGATGATTCGTTTAACCTATTTTTTTTCCAAGAAGGGAATTTAAATTTGCTTAATACCTGCGCACTATTTTCTTCCAAGAAATTGGATTAGCGAATTTTCTTTTACTTATTTTTTCTTAATTTCTGCGCATTTCTGTATTTTTTTTTTTCTTTTACTCGTTGTACTTTCTTGCACGGAATTTTCAAAAACCCAAATCACTCATGTAATATTGCTGTTCTTTTTTTTGTAGTTATTTACAATATATTAATTTTCTCCCAAGAAATTATATTGTCAAAAATATGCTTTAGCAAAACTTGATGGAGGTTAGCTTATAATCGATAGGGAAACTGTTTACTAAATATTTTTATGTTCCAAGAAATTAAATTATTCAAAATATTTTTTACAAAAACTTAAAACAATGGAAATTTATTTAAAATTGTTCTGGAAATTATTTATAATAGAGTTTTTTTTTATCTTCCAAGAAATTAAATTATCCAAAATATTCTTTACAAAAGCTTAAAACAATGGAAATAGCCTAAAATTGTTCTGGAAATTATTTACTATATACTTTTTTATCTTCCAAGAAATTTAATAATCCAAAATATTTTTTACAAAAACTTAAAGATAAGGTATCTTAAAATCGTTCGGGAAACTATTTATGATATAGTTTTTTATCTTCCAGGAAATTTAATTATCCAAAATATTCTTTACAAAAACTTAAAACAATAAAAAGTATCTTGAAATGGTTCTGGAAATCTTTTACTATATACTCTTTTACATCTTCCAAGAAGTGAAATGATCAAAATTATGCTTTATCAAAACTTTGGACAATGGAATATAGCTTAATATCGATCTTGGAATTATTAATGAATACTTTTTAATTTCTTCCAAAAATTAAATTATTCAAAATAATCTTTATAAAAACCTGAAACAATAGAATTATAGCAATTCCCCCAAAAAAGGGAGCCAAAAACAAGCTAAAAATTACAGGCTAATAAGCAGTAATATATGAAATATTTACAAATATTATATTAGACTTTAATTGACCAGGAGAGCAGGCAGATTTCAAAAGTGGGTAAGCTACAAACCCAAGAGATACAACAGGGAGTACAGCCCAGTAAGGAAAAGAAATGGTTCAGCTCATCCCTTTTGAAAAAAATTATTCCAAATCCCAATTAAAAATAAACATACATTGTAAAAAAAAAAAAAAAAAAAAAAAAAAAAAAAAAAAAAAAAAAAAAAAACGTAATTTTAATCGGAAATTTTCCGTAAAAATATATACTGTTCTCAGCCGTATTTCAGTAAAATACAGGCGGCCGTAGTTTTTACCCTTCTTTGTTATTATCTTTTACGGGTTGGTGAAAGTAGTATCACTCATTTACGTCAATTATCCTTTTTTAAAACGGTAAATGCCAGGCACCATTATTTCCAGGATTTCTACAGTTTTTTTTTTTACGGCAATTTTTTATTTATATAATAATAATAATAATAATAATAATAATAATAATAATAATAATAATAATAATAATAATTATTATTACTATTATTATTATTATTATTATTATTATTATTATTATTGATAATGATGATTACTAATAATGATAATTACTACTATCAATTATAATTTTAAATAATTTCAAAATTACTAAACCCAAAACAACGACATATTCAAATGAACTGTACGTAGCGTCAATATTTATGGCAACGAAAACTTTATTTAAATTCCAACTCTAAACTAAAGATATACTTTCTTCCTTTATTTTATATGATATTCAGTAATACTAGCGAGACATTTCTAGACGCCCAGTTTGAATGAAATGTATTTCCATTATGTTGCAAAAACTTCGATTGCAAATCTTATTAAAATAAAAAAAATAAAATTAAAAATTTCGATTAAAAAATTAAAAAAATTTGCAAATTTATATGGCGAACTTACAATCTATCTTAAACATTCGTGTAGGAGAATTTATCAGTAAATTTAAATCATCTTTTTAAAAAACTGCTGTAAATTTAATCAAACACAGATGAACTTAATATACACTACACACTACATATATAATTTGAAAATTATCTCTGGGAATTATTCCTATTTCAAACAAAATAATAAAATCATCCCCCATTTCTCCAGGCTCCAAGACCTGCCCCACAATCTTCAAAGACAGAATACTAATCTAACGGCAATTGAAATCACAGAGACAAAAAACAGAACATACTTGCGGGGCAACAATGGCCTCTGGCTCTGTCGAATGCTGACTTATAATAACAAATGAACGTGTAATCAGATCCTGCCATGGCCACTACGCACCTCATGAACGTCCATTCTAATCCCAGGCTACAATCAAGACCACTGGGTTTGCATCTCATTGCGAGGACTGGATTAGAATGGATGGGCTAATTTTAATGCAATATTTAATGCGGGATCGCAGGTAAATATGCACCGATGTCTACCGGTAGCCGGCTATCAAGCAGAGATAGGGCTAAGCACGCATATAGCAAAGACATGTTGCATGATAAATTATTAAGGATGCAACGCCCACTTTGGGACTGTTCAGTAGCTGTCTCTGTGGGTAACGGAAAACGATGGCTGAGGTTTAAGGTGTGTTCTTTAGAGATGTGTTATCAAATAAAATGTTTTGATGAAGATTAAAATAAATAAAATATAACTAAAAAGACTTAACGCAGTGGAAGGGCTTGCGTATTCCCTTGATCAGCAAAATTGTACTAGTAAGGGCCACCCATACTCGGTTGGTTTAATGTGAACCATCATACGAAAATCTCTCAATATCAATAATCCGTATTGGCCAGCGTGGTGATGAAAACACCAAGCCCCAGATATGAATAAGGACAAATCGGAGGCCTTTGTCCTGCAGTAGACTAGAAACAGCTGCATTTGATGATTGATATATGTATATATATATATATATATATATATATATATATATATATATATATATATATATATATATATATCTACATATACATATATATATGTATATAAATATATATACATATATATGTGTAATATATATATGTATATGTATATATATATATATATATATATATATATATATATATATATATATATATATATATATATATATATATATACATATATATATATATATATATATATATATATATATATATATATATATATATATATATATATATACACACACACACAAAGGGGTAAACAGCTTAGAGTACATAAAGACATGGATCAGTAATTTTGGTATGATTCGATCATAAGAAAATAAAACGGATGATGAAAGGCTGCTGGAATAAAAGGAAGAAAACACAGTTAAAGACTGACAAATGACATGAAACAGCGCAGTGTATATTGTGGTAAGGTCATATTTACGACCTACTAATGAGCCGGTGGTGACGGTGCGTGAAGTAGCTAATGTTATGTACATGTAAACAATCATTATTTTGTTATCGATTAAAATCAAAAGCTTTATTATTATAAAAAATATCAAAATCTTAATATTGTTAAAATCATTAGTATCATTATAATTATTAAAAGGTAATAGAAGATTTGAATAGAGAAAACAGAAATGTAGGACTGAAAATTAATATGAGTAAAACTAAGATAACGTTCAATGATTGTAAGCTCCAAGTTATGAATAGTTGAAAATTCGTGTTATTATTCCATTAGTGTAGCTTCTCATTGACACCGTTTAACCAGCCCATGTCATGGAGGTGATTCAGATCTTTGATTTACGAGTATTGCTTCTCGGTTGATTTATAGGTATTGCTTCTCATTCATTCTTGCAGGGTGAAAAGAACGCCACCTGTCCGAGAATTCCTTTCGTATCGTTTTATGGTCGATGGTTCTCTAAGAAGAGGCCATAATGAATGTACAATGTTACTGAGTTGTGTACAATATGTATGGATGTATGTCGTATGTATGTATATACACATACTGATATACATATACACACATGCACAAACATATATGTGTATATATATATATGTATATATATATATATATATATATATATATATATATATATATATATATATATATATATATATATATGTATATATATATATATATATATATATATATATATATATATATATATATATGTATATATATATATATATATATATATATATATATATATATATATATATATATATATATATATACCGATGTCTGCTGGAGGTTTTGGAGCTTTCAAATATGCGGCCGCAATAGTATGAAATATATTAGCTCCCGCTAGACATAAGAAAGACTGAAGATGTTAAAAGTTCAAAGAGGAAGCTGAAAACTTTCCTATTATCTAAACGTTTCGATAATGTGGATTTGACAGTAAACAAGTAATATGCCTTGGAATGTATACGATAAAATGAGTTACTAAAGCTCCTGCAGAGAGTAGAGTTCCCCTGCAGTATAGGACCTTAAAAAGTGTAATATATATATATATATATATATATATATATATATATATATATATATATATATATATATATATATATATATATATATATACACATACACACACACACACACACACACACACACATATATATATATATATATATATATATATATATATATATATATATATATATATATATATATATATATATATATATATATATATATATATATAATTAACTTAATTTTTAGTGGCATCTAAAAATCGAAAACATCTCTCCAGTAAAAAATGAGCTCCGGATAAATTTTCCAATCACGTAAAGCACGATCTGAAACATGTGCCGACATCAAATATTGAACGGAAAAAACAAAAATGTTTTCGTCTTATCGTGGAACCTTAATAGAGCTCAGTTTGTTCGGAGAAATGTTGGTTGGGTCATTTTCATAAGTTCCGTGTGACTACTAAGAGCGGAGGTACTTTTCTCATTGGATTTGACTTTTTGAACGAATAAAAAAGAAATTTAGCCCCCATGCCCCTGTCAAAAGTGTGGGCATAACTTTTGAGAGCCCTGAATTAAAAAATGGCCGCCGTCGCCAATTCAAAAATTCAACTTTTTCCTGGTTTGGCTTAGAGTGCTGTACAAAATATGTGTTATAGGGTTTTATGGATTGGGAAATTAATTTCTGATGTTATTTTATTGATTTGACCGGTTTTTCATCTTCAAATTAACTAGGACCACCGATTTTGAGCACCAAACGTTCAA
The DNA here is from genome assembly GCF_036898095.1 of Palaemon carinicauda. Lineage (NCBI taxonomy): Eukaryota > Metazoa > Arthropoda > Malacostraca > Decapoda > Palaemonidae > Palaemon > Palaemon carinicauda. The sequence continues at coordinate 41,703,108 of NC_090743.1, forward strand.
TTTTGCTAGGTCATTACAGACCTTTTATACTAGGTTGTAATGAAAGTTTTTTTTTTTTTGTGGTGAATTATTTTATTAATGATAAAAGTAAAAGTAAAGACACAAAGATCACTTTACAACAAAACCAAGGTTAATGGTTGAAACACGTTGAAACGCAAGGAAATGTCAAACAATAAATTGATATTGATTAGCAAATGTACACCACAGAATCAATTGTTCTACGTCAATCATGGGACTTTTATACTTCTGAATCTGTTGAATCCCCAGACTCACTCATCTCACTGTCAGATTCACTTTCCTCTGAGGAGTCAGGAAGCATGAGCTATTGGGGCAAGGGGGGGGGGGGGGTTGTGTGTAGCGCACTGGTCGGCATTTTCCATTCACAAGTTCCCAGCCATGACTAATAGGGGATGGATGGTCCAACAGGTTGTAGTGTAGTTGGCAATATGTGATATAGTTTGTCCTTTCAACATGAGGATTCAAGGAGTCGTCATCTGGTGGGAGGCGGATCGTACTCTTCTTCTTCATTTTTTGCCACTTGGAAGCCCTTGCTTTCCCGCAAGTAGCATCTGCACTTTCACCATAAATACAGAACAGTACAAAGGTCTTCATATCAGCTCTAATACTATCATCCAAGTCGATGCTTTCACCAATTCGTCCCAGGAGCTTTCTCGCCTCGGAATCAGAGATCACCGTCTCCATCACCTTCTTTCCATGGCCATAGAACCCTGACGTATGATCACTGCCAGTGATCACATGGAGAGGGATGATGATCTGTGAGACTTCTTCTGGTAGCATGTCACGGCAGTTGATAAAGACATTCTTGCGTTTGAAAAGTAGATCACCAGGGAGTTGCTGTGAGAGATATGCTGCTTGAACGTACACATCTGTATCTTCACTGTCAAGTACAACTGCCCCATTAAAGTTCCTGTCCTGAGCTTGGCATAGGCAGAAAACATCATTGGGTCAGCCTCTGGATGTCTGAAAATAAAGTTTGCGTTTGCCACACCAGTGCTCACATTGGTTGCTCTTTCTCCCTCACAATAGATTATTCCACAACACATCATAGAAGCTTGTGCTTTCAGCTGTTCCCTGAGGAGCTTTTGCAGTCTGATCTTGTTCCATGATCTGACCATCAGTGGGTTAAATTCAGCAGCTCCTGGGAATGTGTCTGTGGGCTTTGGAAAAACGTTTGGAATATGTGCATGTTTTGCTGCCCTTCGATCGTGCTCATCATCCTTGATGATGAAAGGAAGGTCATACTTATCGTTGATAAGAATGATGTAAGGGCTTGCATTGGCATGGCGTGAGAAAATGATCTTGCAGATTTTTTCTAGATAGTCCTTCCAGCAGTACTTTGAGACATCTCACATCTTTGCCTCACGGTCCTCGGGTGCGGGCGTGGCTAGCCGCCAGATCATACGCATGTCGACAATGCTGATGTAGTTTTCTGGTTCTTGAACAACTGGGTCAAGGTTAAACTGATCCAAGAGGTTGCTCTTCATTGTTTTGTGCATTGACCCGTCTACATTGTACAGAGGCAAGCACTCCTCAGTCACTCTCCAATCAAGGGCTGACTCATGTGGGAGCATGCCTGATCCTTCTGTAAGGTTCACCAGGGCCGCCAGACCAGACCTCTCCATCTGAACAACTTTCATAGGCGTACCTGCTGGTGCACAAATCTGTTCACTGGCAAAGCTTTGCCTTTTATTCTTGTGGATGGTTGCAGTGAGAGGCTGTGTCTTAGTGAATACTCGCTCGTTCAGGAGAGTTTCAACCTGATCTTGGCTATCTTGAAAAGCAGTGTTGAAGTCTTGTACTAGCTGTGGAGAAGCAACCAGACCAGACTGCAGTGACCTCAGTGAAGGTGATGAGTTATCAAATGGTTCAGCACTAAATTCTTTCATGCAGTGCTGTAGATCCTAAACTGCCTGCTCATCCTTCTGTCCCAACACAGACAAATTGTTTTTAAAAGTTATAATTCAGGAAACGGGATAAGTCAGAGGCGAATCTGATCTTTCAAACTTACATGTATTTCAATAGAGAATTCTACAACATTGATCTTAAGCACTTCATTTACGTTATCAAGTTAATAATCCTGGTTAGCATTTTATCAGTCTTTATATGTTGTATGGTTCTCAATAATTATCAACAGGTGCTCTTACATCAGTTAAATACACATCATAATTCCTGGGCAAGACTACAGCTGGGAGACTAGTTTACTTTTACTCTACATAACACTAAATAAGTACAAGTCCAAATTAAAGGCTGAACTTGGGTGCCCTCGGCACAATGGAGTTACGTGAGCCCTGGATCATGGCTCTCCTTGAACTGGCTCTAGGCATGGCAGACTATCAAGACACGGTACTTTAGGGCATTATGGGGTAGGTGCCATCTTGCCTAGGGGGTTCGAGGTATAGGCCCTCACCTTCCAAGCAGTTTGAACCAGTCTCCTGACTGTAGTATTCCCACCATCCTGTAAGAACAAAGAGGAGACAGGAAACGGTCCTAGTCATCAGGTGTAAGATGGCAACAGCCTCCTGTCGCCACTGGGAGCTGAGTCTGTCTATTCTCAAGCGATGGCGGCAGAAGAGGTCGTTCACATGACCCCAAAAGCTTTCAACCCTTTGTTACTTGTGACACTTCTTCATCCTCGCTGGTTGACACTCAACATGTTTCCTGTTGCGACGCTTACATTTGACATTCTGCTTCACTGCAGCCTTCACTCTAGCCAGATTGTTTACATTCCTTATTGTAGAGAACAGTTGCTTCTCGTTTTGCAAAAGGCAAAGCCATCCTTGTTTCAACTTAGAGTTCAGATTCATGGTTGTTTCGATCCGGAGGTCAAGTGGTCAACAGGAGTAGGGTAGACCTGTCATTAACTGGGCAAAGTGATTGTTAAAAAAATCCTTTTGCTCATTTAACAAAGAAGACAACATTGCCCAGTAATCTGGCAGCTACCTTCCATAATCATGGTTGTTGTATGCCATCAGTCCAAGCAACATGTTGTATGTTGAGGATATGTACTCCTGTCCATTTCTGGCATGGCAGGCATCAAGATTCTGTACAAGAGGGTCTGACATTTCTATGAACGAAGGCCAAATGTCCCCCATGTTGGTACCAGGTTTCTCATAAACTCTCTTGATCAAAGTCTTCAGGTCATCGTCATTTTCAAGGTCAGAGTGAGCTTCGTGAAGTGCCTCTTGTGTTTCGGTGAGTGCGTTACGCAAAATGTCCAGCTTCTCTTTCACATTTTCTGACAGAATGTCTCTTAGCTGAAAGTGGATAAGAGCCTCTCTCCACGCCATGATGCAGCGCACACCACGCCTGTAATGTTTGCCTTGTAGTGCTTGGTCCACAGATCCATCCATCACCACTCCTGCTGATACCAGAGTGTCTGCCATCCCAGAGCCCTTGAATATCTTATATATAGCATACATGTATGACATCTGTTGGTGAAGAGCACCAATGATTGGGGTGATACTCTTAAACAATTCCAGATTCTCTGCCTTGAGTTGGACAATTGTCTTATAGGTGGGCAGATCTCCAACGATAAAGAAGAATGTTTTCTTCTCGCGCATTGTTTCCACTAGCTTTGTCATGATATCATGTATCACTGATTTGCTTGGGGGTTCATCATAGGTGGTGTGAAAGTAGGCCTTGCTCTTGTGGGGTAGTGGACAGTGGTAGGATTGGTGGAATCTGTTGCTCATGTGGTAGGGGTCTTGTACCGTCATTGTTGGTGCGAGACAATGCATGTATAACAGAGCAAGCACATTGCGGAGCTGTGCCATTCACTGGTGGGTTTACCCAAGCACGAATTGGTGGCTCGCTGGTACTGTCACAGGGCATCTGTATTGTTAAACATATTTGATCTCTCCACATTTTCTTGTCAGCTGTTCAGAGATCTGCTTCTTGGCAAGCCTGGCAAAAGGCACTTCATCTGGTTTTCTTTCGTAGCTTTCTGTCTGCACGAACAAGACATTAGTTCTGTGAGCGCCTGCTGCACTGCCTGTCATAGTATCCAACTTGAAATCGTCGTTGTCAACAATGACAACAGCCGGCTTGCTATCTGCGATCTCTGGTGGGCAGGTGCCTGACACTTCAACATCCTTAAGTGCCCAGTGGTCATAGAAAAGAAGTGCATCTGAGTAGCTGATGCAGACACCACTCATGTGAAGTGTGTCCACCAGGTCTTTACTCCTTGTCATACCATGAACAGTGAGGCCAAGGTTAACTGCAGTTGAGGTGCGCTGTCCAGTGACATGGTAGGTGTTAATGGAGGCCACGCTGAGTGTGGCAGGACTGAGATCAACAGTTTTTCTTGTAGGTTGTTTTAATAAAGTCAACAACTGCAGTAGCTGCTCACATACCTCTTCAGCTTCTTCGAGATGGTCAATGCAAGGTGGCCATGGAACAGTAGATGTGTCTTTGATCTTCTTTGACATGGGTGGTGCTAGGTTTTGAATGAGCTGCTCATCAGTGATGCGAAGGGATAACATAGCAGCCTCAATATAGTCACTCCCTCCCGCGTGTCATACACCCATGGACTCTTGTTCTTTGCATGTCCTTCTTGGAAACCAATTTTGCCCTGATACTCATTAAGAAGCACACGTTTGATGTAGGATGACTTAACTTCGCCCACTGGATAACCATAGTCACAGAAAATACGTCTGTAGTCTGCTAAAAGAGACTGCAATGAATGGATCTCACGCGCAGCAAAGATGACAGTATCCACG
>NC_090743.1:41712846-41722846 GCF_036898095.1 Palaemon carinicauda
CGGAATTCTACATTTTGCCCCCTCGTGTTTTTCTTTCCATTCAGGATACAAAATTCCCCTAAAATAGGACAGTTTCGAACACATTGGCATGTAAATGACACCTGAGCGAATAGGCAAAGCCTATTTACATCGAAAACGCGCGAAAAAATTAGGGGTGTGGACAGTAGAGGGTCCTTTAAGAGGCTTAAAGTCAGGCTTGGGTGAACAAGTTATTTCGCTCTGCAATCGTAAAACTTCAATTACTGGAGGCTCTAATGACAAGGGATATCTACGTTTCTATTCTATTTCATCTTTCTTCTTCTTCTTCTTCTTCTTCTTCTTCAAGAAGTGTTCAATTCATCATCAATCATTATCATATCCTCCTACGCTTATTGACGCAAAGGGCTTCGGTTAGAATTCTGCCAGTGGCCATTAACTTGATCTTTTAAATCAAAATCTCTCGGTCATCATCTCCTACTTCAAGCTTCATAGTTCTCAGTCATGTAGGTCTGGGTCTTCCAACTCTTCTAGTGCCTTGTGGTGCCCTGCAGAAAGTTTGGTGAACTAATCTCTCTTGGGGAGTGCGAATAGCATGCCCAAATCGTCTCCATCTACCCCTAATTATCTAAAATTAATTCTGCTTCTTCTGGGCTCGTACAGATGGTCATGAAAAACTATATGTAAAAATATTTGCCCTTTTTCCTAAATCACTTTTACTAATACGAATTTCCCAATTAATGAGGATACGCAAGAACTTCATATAATGACCAACCAATTCGTGTATATAGATACACAAAACTGATCATAATATTAGTCATTTTAAGGCAGCAACTTTACTAATAAGTTCCTTACACATAAGAAAAATCAAAATTTAAATACAAATGCTGATGAAGAACCGCGCAAGAGGCACAAGTTCTCGAGATCTCAAGAGTAAAGAAAGAAAGAACACCTTGTCCTTAAACACCCCATTACAGAAATGACAAAATGAAGTTCATTAGACAAAAATGAAAACTGTAATTAAAAATAGAAACTGATCGTGAAATACCCAAGTTGAAAATGACTCACCAACTCATGAAGTTAAACGACATCATGAGATTTACGACAGTAATGCCCCATCACAGAAATTCCAAAAAAAAAAAAACCCTTCATCAAAAAGAGGCTAAACTAGAGGGGGCAATCAGTAGAGCGCAGACGTCCGCCATGGCAGCTTATTTCTCGACCTCGACCTTGACCTTTGACCTTAACATGTATTAATTGGCGTGGATTTTCATACACTCAAATACGAACCAAGTTTGAAGTCTCCGTGAAAATGAAGCCCAAACTTATGGCTGATTGCACGAGTTTGACATTTTCCATGACCGTGACCTTGACCTTCCAAAATTTAACAATTTCCAGCTTCATACATAGCAGTTAATCCCTGCAAGTTTAATTACACTACGATTAAAATTATGGCCAGGAAGCTGTTCATAAATAAAAACACACAAACAGGGGGTAAAACATAACCTCATTCCAACTCCGTTGGCGGAGGTGATAAAAAAAAGGTTAAACTGAAGAGGAAGTGTCCAAGAAGCATCCAAGGAATGAGTCACAGCAAGTGAAGATGATAGTGGCGAAGGAGTGGCCTGACCAGGTGCCCAACCATCTGGACGCCATTCAAATGTTGTGGCAACAACTCGACTTGATTTGTAGGATTGTAGTCAGGAATCCCTAGGGTCGTGTAGTAGGATTGCTGGCTGAGAGGATTGGGAGGTTAGGATGCTGAGGCAAAACTGGTAATAGTTGTACGTGAGAATATTAACGCACTTTGTTGCGGAGTATTGTATGATTATCATAAGAACGTTAATCGCATATTCAAAGGTCATAAATATGAATTGGGTGACCGAAATTCTTGCTTTCACTGTCTGTATAAACACAGACATTTTATATATATATATATATATATATATATATATATATATATATATATATATATATATATATATATATATATATGCAAAAGTGCAACAGTAAAAATGAAAATATGATGAGAATCCTGAATAGTTTCGTCTTACATTTTGAAAAACTATATTTTCCTCTTCCTCTGAAAATCTCATTTTCCAGCAAATTTTATGCACTAAATAAACACAATATATATATACATACATTATATATATATATATATATATATATATATATATATATATATATATATATATATATTATATATATATATATAGTATACATACACACATATATATATATGTATATATATATTATACATATACATACATACATACATACATATATATATATATATATATATACATATATATATATATATATATATATATATATATATATATATATATATATATATATATATATATATATATATATATATATATATATATATATATATATATATTAATGCACCTTTACTTCTATCTGGGTTAACCCCAAAAGGATATTCACCTTCCGGTCCTATGCGACTCTTTTGTAGTAACGTTGTTAACCCCATATTCTACTTAAACAGTATATGGCCCAAAACAGTCGGGCTAACTACCGGAGGCTCCAAATAGATTTTCCACGAACTTGGCCCATATCTATCTACCTATCTATCAGCTCCCCACTACGCTGGTTGGTCAATCATTGATCCATGGCTACTTAGAGTCTAATCAATACTTGAATGGGTGACCATAAGATAAGTAAAAAACAACCGTCGATACATAAGCCCATTGAGACAGGGTGTGAGGCTTGCAAGCTCACCCCATGAATAGTTGTTGAATATCAGAAGGGTGTTAGTCGATACAATTGTGATGATTTCTTGGAAAGTACCTCGTCCTTATTATCATTATTAATATTATTATTATTATTATTATTATTATTATTACTTGCCAAGCTACAACCCTAGTTGGAAAAGCAGGATGCTATAAGCCCAGGGGACCCAACAGGATAAATAGCCCAGTGAGGAAAGGAAACAAGGAACTCAGAGAAGTAATTAAAAAATATATATTTAAAGTACAGTAACAACATTAAAATAAGAGATGATTGATTGATTGATTGATTAATTGATTTATTCATTCATTCATTTCTTCATTCATTGGGACATGAGAAAGGGTGAAAAAAAAAATTATAACATAGGATACTTCAAAATCCATTGAATTTCAAAGATGGGAAATTTGAAACTTCTCGATAAGATAAAGTGAGGAAGTCTCCTCTGATACTTCACGAATAATACCTGTAATTTGAAGAGAATAATGAGAATAAGCCGGTATTTAACGTGAATAATGAAAGCCCTGTTATTTAGCGTGAATAATGAAACCAGACTACTTTATAGCACAATCTCTCTTGTCGTAAATTCTATTTAATGATAAGGGATATTCCGATGTTTATTGGCAATAACTTGAAGTTTGGTAATTAAAACTTGAGGCATCTTCGGGTCCATCAATTTCAATTGAAAAATGATAGGCAAAGTGAAACACGTACACTGTAAATACATTGAATTACATTGAATTATATTTTTTTTCTCTCTATTGTTTAATATTCTGCTATGTATAAGAGTCATATTTATTACTATATAATATGCGTTTACTTAGTAATTTAATGTAATTGATGCCGTAGTTTTGCATACAGTTACAGGGTAACATGCCTGTAAAACTGATTATAGAACATTCACTATCGAACAGCTGTTGAATTAAACTGTTTTTGTTTTTATTTCTGATCTATTTATTCATGCAAACATTTGATTTCAAAGTTTTCAGGATCTTGGTTTACTTTGGTATAACTTCTTGAAAAATTAGGCTCAGAATTCATATATTCTTGTAGCACCAGTGACAAACTACTGTATTCTGTTAAGTATTATGATAAATAACATTATTATCTTCTGTATTTAGCAACCTTCGGCAATAAAAATGTAATAAAACATTAAATTCGGCTTCACGTATGAAAAACTTCTTACAAAAGATTAAAAGACATCCCTACCTTCTTAAATTAAGGTTTTTATTACAATTTTACATTAGTGACCAACTTTCATAATCACGAGAATTACAGGGTTAAATCAAGGTACCCAGCAACAATAAAAAAAACATTTCTGATGTAAAATGAGTCAAAACTTAAAAAGAAAAAAATCATTAAAACTGAATGATTTTGAGTGCATGATATACTAATAACTGTAGATATAACCTGTGAAAGTTTGACTTGATTTCGTCATAATATAACTACAATATACGGATTCCTGGATTCTAGCTATGAAAATAAATGTCGAAATGAAAGATAAAAAAAAAAAATTAAATCCGCCAAACTTTATTAAATTACTGTGTGAGATATACTAATGGTGATAGCTATAATGTGTCAATTTTTTACTTGGTTCGTTAATAAGTAAATTCCACCGATTCTAATTTATATTTTATCAAATATTTAGTTATTTTGGTCACATTATAAGCAAACTAAACCTAATCTAAATCTAAAAATTTCCCTCCTATGGTGTCAAGTGTTACAAAAAGAAGAAAAAAAGAAAAAAGAAAAAAAGGTAGCCTCTCCTCGTAACCCACCAAAAGAGTATACACCGGATAGGCACAATTTGGCGATAGATTTATTAAGGATCGCCAGAACACGACTGGCTTTCGCTACAAGACCAACGGATTGACGAAACAAGAGGAGCGAAAGTCCGTGAAGCCAGGATTCCGGAGGATGGAGCTTTTATTCGGCCCGGCGCGGCTGAAGGATTCCCCCTGCGTCCGTGGCAGGATACCACTTGATCCTGCTCTTATAAGGAGCGCTTATCGCCTCTGTGATGTGATTCCACATCAGATAGATCACAAACAAAAACACAACAACTGTCGTTTCTCTTTTGCTCTCCCGCCACCCACTCCCTCCCAGGGGGTTCCTCGGGGTGGTTGGGGGTTTCTGTGCGGGGGGGGGGTTGGAGAAAGAGTCTCCTGTTTTCACTCCTCCTCACCTCTCTTTTTCTTCGTTTCTCTCGATCCTTTTTCTTTGCTTATCCTGTACAATTAATTATAAGGTATTTGACCAACTTATCATAATGTACTCTTCTTGCTTTTCTGTTCTTCATTCTCTATGAATATTTTTGATTACTTATTTTGAATATGTAAATTTGCACAAGTTATCAAAAACTTGTTATTATTGATTTTTCTATACTATTGGAGCTTATGAAAGGAGTTTTTTTCAATGAAGATGTGTGTAATTTATTCGTAAACATTACAATAAAAGATAATCGTCAAAAGTTGAACAATTCTAAATTTCTACATCTCGATCTAATGATATCTAGAGGGGGTTTGGTTGTACTAAAAGTTGGATTCTAGAGCAATATCCCAATCATCAACTATTCCAGTACTTAAGACCACCTTGAAATGGTCTTGAATATCTAAATCATAATAGAAGTGAAATTCAAGAATTATTAAGGAAAAGACTTGATGTTAATGTATGCCATTATCTATTCTTAAGAAGATAGGCAACTTTAAGGTAATAGAAGTCTTAAAAATAGTCAAAGTTAGATTCTATGGGCAAAAGGGTTCCCTAGAAGAATTTTTGAGTTATAATAGAGAGAATAAAGAGGAAATATAGAGTAAGGTTACAAATACTAGCCGCTGTCAATGGAAAACTGTAGTACTCTACTAGATGTGGCAATTATTATTAGATGGGTAGCAATATCTTCTCAAATACTATAATACTTAGGTAGATATGGCAATTGCTTTTAGTGGGGGTGCCATATCTTCTCATATATTGTAGTGCTCAGGTAGATGTGGCATTATGTTTAGCGGGGCTGCCATATCTTCTCATATTTAGTACTACCCATGTAGATGAGGCAATTATTTTCAGCGGAGTTGTCATATCTTCTCATATATTATAGTACCCAGGTAGATGTGGCAATTATTTTTAGAGCGGTTGCCACATCTTTACATATATTGTGCTACCCAGGTAGATGTGGCAGTCATTTTTAGCAGGGATGCCATATCTTCTCATATTCACAATAAACTTAAATAAAAACTTGGGTCACGTGGTGGGTCGGGATGTTGGGTAAAACTCACTGGTGTGTAAGACTGGTATCACTAGATTCTGACTCCTTTTAGAGAGTCTGGTAGGATGATTGATAGCGATATCACCTTTCATTTGAAGAGATTGGGGTTCGATCCCAACACAAGGTAGAAATATATACATTATCATCATCATCATCATCATGAGCCCCAACTAGTCCACTTCAGTACATAGGCCTCACACATGTCCTTCCAATATATATATATATATATTTATTATTTATATATATACTGTATATATATATATATATATATATATATATATAATATATATATAGAGAGAGAGAGAGAGAGAGAGAGAGAGAGAGAGAGAGAGAGAGAGAGAGAGAGAATATCAGTAATTTTAAGCTTAGGACCGAGAGTGGTGCAAACGAACAAGCAAGCAAGTCAGGGAAAGAATTAGGAAGGTGTTTATTGTATTTTTACGGGATGGGTTTGAAGATCGAGCGAGCGGACTTGAGGGGCGCGTGGGCGTGAAAGATATGCGTGGGCGGCGTTTAAGGGTTCATGGGCGGGGAAAGGGAGGAAAGACGGGCGCGAATAAATTCGCGAGGGGAAGGCTTAGACACTCCATCATATGGCACACCTGGTCAAATGGGGCTCTGGGGATAGGAGGAGGAGGAGGAGGAGGAGGAGGAGGAGGAGGAGGAGGAGGAGGGAGGGAGGGAGGGAGATTCAGGAGGACGAGGTTTCTGTTGACATTAGCTACAGGGTCCGACTGCAAGGTGGAGCCTCGACTGTTTAATTAGGAGGAATTAGAATGATTTCCGTGGGAGGCGAAGAGCCAATGAATCAGTCACTTTATTATGCTTATCTCGGGGGTAAATGAAGTCCATTCTGGAAATGGCAAAAGCCGGGATGAAACGCAAATTCACCCGTGGTTTATTTTCTTCGTACTTGCAGCGAATGTTTTCATGTTGAATAAGCTGACATAAATCTCCTTTTTATAGTTTACTTATGAAAAATGTATTTTAATGTTATTACTGTTCTTAAAATTTGTTATCGTTCAATACTTACCTTATTTATTTATTTCATTATTTCCTTTCCTCACTGGGCTAATTTTCCCTGTTGGAGCCTTTGGGCTTATAACATCCTGCTTTTCCAGTTGGGTTACAGTTTAGCTAATAATAATAATAATAATAATAATAATAATAATAATAATAATAATAATAATAATAATAATAATAATAATAATAATGATAATGATAATGAGTTTCATCACACGACGGAAGCGTCTCGTTTTGCAAAAACAACTTGCAAAAAAAATTGAAGATGAAAGATTAAACAGGAGTCAAGGTAATAAGAGAAGTTTCTACTGGGCAATATACGATACATGATGTATTCTAGTTGTAAAATTTTAATAGTATATAATTTATTTGAATGAATAGACGCATTTAGCTTGTTGCCTTTATAGTTTTGATTTAGATTAAATTCGAAATATCAGGAAAATTTAATTTCTCAGTTTTTCTTCTTTAATATCATGCGTACGTTCACTGTTAATTTAAAATACAAGGTGCATTTTTTAGCCTTAATGAACTAGACATGTCCTTAACCGTTCGGTACACTTTCTTGCTTGAGGGTACCCACGGGCACACTATTCTATCTCATTTCTCTTCCACTTGTTTTGTTTAAGCGTTTATAGTTTGTATAGAAAATATTTATCTTAATGTTGTAAATATTCTTAAAATATTTTGTTACCTAGTTTCATTTCCTTACAGGGATATTTTCCCTGTTGGAGCCACTGGACTTATAGTATCCTGCTTTTCCAGCTAGGGTTGTAGCTTAGCAAGTAATAATAATAATAATAATAATAATAATAATAATAATAATAATAATAATAATAATAATAATGATAATAATAATAATAATAATATTTAAGCAAACGTAAACATGAGCATATATTTCTATCTATCTATCAATGTATCTTTTTACCTTTCTGTCTACCTATCTATGCTTAGATAAATAGATATATACAGAAATATATTTATTTGTGTGTTTGTAAAAGCACAACTGACTTACAAATTTATTGTGGTATAAAAAAAAACAAATGTTTACGAATTTCAAATAATTATCTTCTGCGGATAAACCAAAATTTAGACATTTATCACAAAATGAGGTGAGCAATTAAATACGAAAGTGATCAATAATAATAATAATAATAATAATAATAATAATAATAATAATAATAATAATAATAATAATAATAAAAATAATAATAATGATAATACAAATAAATAATAACAAGGCAAAACTGTCCAAAATCCCCTAAATTTTGACATGATTGTATCAGCAATGAAATTTGTGATTACAATAATAGTAAAAATAGTACTATATAGTGAAATATACATAAATATAATTATTCTATGAGTAATATATTTACTTTAAGGGTAATAAACCGCAATCTTGAATTAGTGCTTTACAAAACCTTAAAAACAATGCCGAACAACATAATGTATTTTGTACATTATGAATAAAATGCAAATTCTTTTTGAACTAAAGTCATGACTTACTTACATAATACTAAAGCTTTTAAGACTGAAAAGTTTGCAAATTTAATCATATATATATATGTATATATATATATATATATATATATATATATATATATATATATATATACATATATATATATACATATATATATATACATATATATATTATATATATACATATATATATTATATATATATATATATATATATATGTATATATATACATATATATATATATATATATATATATATATATATATATATTTGTCATGTCTATCTGTACATATATATACGAGTGTAAGTATGAACGCTGTCTGGCATAAGACAAATAATCTATACTACCACTATTACTATTAATGCTGTTACTACTACTTCTACTACTACTACTACAACTACTAATAATACTACTACTACATGAAGACCTGCACAAATACGAAAGAATATTCATAAAGCCAAAACTTACCTAACTCCGCGCTCCCAAACCTAAAATAAAAGAAAAAAAAATCAAGTATACAGAAGCGAACAAAAACATCAACATCAACATCATCAACATTGTTATAATCCTCATTGTTTCCCCTTTGGTGTATGTGTGGGTTTATGTGTAGGTAGGTGAGAAGGTGTAGCTTTTGGGGTGTCTTTAGAAGGTGAGAGGAGCGACGAAAAGATATAAATGAAATTATTCTTTAGACTACATGGGAAATGAAAGTTTAATGCGTGTGTTTTAAAGGTGTATAAATTAAGATGATTGAATACGCGTGCAAGTCCTTACACGCGTATGTATATATATATATATATATATATATATATATATATATATATATATATATATGTGTGTGTGTGTGTGTGTGTGTATCATTATACATATATGCATATATGATAAATTTTGCACATCTAGACGTGCTTTTCATATTCAAATAACCATGTATACATAGTGTATATGTATATGTACATATATTTATATACACATATAAACAATATACATGTATTTATAGTTACGTGCATATATATATATATATATATATATATATATATATATATATATATATATATATATAAAGTATGCATACCTACAATAATCCTCATTATATGAATAATCATGAAATACAGCCAAGGAAGTATTTAATTGCTTTCAATTCATTATAATTATTGACGAAAGTAAAAATCCTTATTCATACCTCAAAAAAATATATAAAATTCTAGAAAATCTATATACTGTACATGAAAATATACAATTCTTAAAATACTTCTGTATAAGAAGGTTAGCATGGTCATGATTTCCTAATCTTTTTGTATATTAATAATTATTATTCATACCTAAAACAATTCATCTTCTTTTGAGTCATTACTCTAAATATCTGACAGATTCGCCGATCTCCCGAGGGCAGTTTTTAGCCTCAATTTCCATCCGTGATTAATGACGTCATCACTGCTTAATCGTTTATACAATTGCTCCTGATATATCAGTCTCTGCCTTCTTTGTCAGACGGATAACTAATC
>NC_090743.1:41735346-41740346 GCF_036898095.1 Palaemon carinicauda
ACATATATATATATATATATATATATATATATATATATATATATCATTTGCTAAGCTACAACCCCAATTGGAAAAGCAGGATGCTATAAGCCCAGGGGCCCCAACAGGGAAAATAGCCCAGTAAGGAAAGGAAAGAAGGAATAAGTAAATATTTCAAGAACAGCAACAACACTAAACTAAATACTTCCTATATAAACTATATATATATATATATATATATATATATATATATATATATATATATATATATATATATATATATATATATATATATATATATATATATCTGGCCGGATGGAGATTGGAACCCCCATCTTCTGGCATGGTTTCCGGCCCACAGGTGGGGGTTCGAATCTCCACCCGGCCAGAAGCTGTTACCATAAAATGAATTCCAAGTGGATATATATTCCCAAGATAGGCTGGCATGGTTTCCGGCCCACAGGTGGGGGTTCGAATCTCCACCCGGCCAGAAGCTGTTACCATAAAATGAATTCCAAGTGGATATATATTCCCAAGATAGGCTGGCATGGTTTCCGGCCCACAGGTGGGGGTTTGAATCTCCACCCGGCCAGAAGCTGTTACCATAAAATGAATTCCAAGTGGATATATATTCCCAAGATAGGCTAGCATGGTTTCCGGCTCACAGGTGGGGGTTCGAATCTCCACCCGGCCAGAAGCTGTTACCATAAAATGAATTCCAAGTGGATATATATTCCCAAGATAGGCTGGCATGGTTTCCGGACTACAGGTGGGAGTTCGAATCTCCACCCGACCAGAAGCTGTTACCATAAAATGAATTCCAAGTGGAAATATATTCCCAAGATAGGCTGGCATGGTTTCCGGCCCACAGGTGGGGGTTCGAATCTCCACCCGACCAGAAGCTGTTACCATAAAATGAATTCCAAGTGGATATATATTCCCAAGATAGGCTGGCATGGTTTCCGGCCCACAGGTGGGGGTTCGAATCTCCACCCGACCAGAAGCTGTTACCATAAAATGAATTCCAAGTGGATATATATTCCCAAGATAGGCTGGCATGGTTTCCGGCCCACAGGTGGGGGTTCGAATCTCCACCCGGCCAGAAGCTGTTACCATAAAATGAATTCCAAGTGGATATATATTCCCAAGATAGGCTGGCATGGTTTCCGGCCCACAGGTGGGGGTTTGAATCTCCAACCGGCCAGAAGCTGTTACCATAAAATGAATTCCAAGTGGATATATATTCCCAAGATAGGCTGGCATGGTTTCCGGCTCACAGGTGGGGGTTCGAATCTCCACCCGGCCAGAAGCTGTTACCATAAAATGAATTCCAAGTGGATATATATTCCCAAGATAGGCTGGCATGGTTTCCGGCCCACAGGTGGGGGTTCGAATCTCCACCCGGCCAGAAGCTGTTACCATAAAATGAATTCCAAGTGGATATATATTCCCAAGATAGGCTGGCATGGTTTCCGGACTACAGGTGGGAGTTCGAATCTCCACCCGACCAGAAGCTGTTACCATAAAATGAATTCCAAGTGGAAATATATTCCCAAGATAGGCTGGCATGGTTTCCGGCCCACAGGTGGGGGTTCGAATCTCCACCCGACCAGAAGCTGTTACCATAAAATGAATTCCAAGTGGATATATATTCCCAAGATAGGCTGGCATGGTTTCCGGCCCACAGGTGGGGGTTCGAATCTCCACCCGACCAGAAGCTGTTACCATAAAATGAATTCCAAGTGGATATATATTCCCAAGATAGGCTGGCATGGTTTCCGGCCCACAGGTGGGGGTTCGAATCTCCACCCGGCCAGAAGCTGTTACCATAAAATGAATTCCAAGTGGATATATATTCCCAAGATAGGCTGGCATGGTTTCCGGCCCACAGGTGGGGGTTTGAATCTCCACCCGACCAGAAGCTGTTACCATAAAATGAATTCCAAGTGGATATATATTCCCAAGATAGGCTGGCATGGTTTCCGGCCCACAGGTGGGGGTTCGAATCTCCACCCGGCCAGAAGCTGTTACCATAAAATGAATTCCAAGTGGAAATATATTCCCAAGATAGGCTGACATGGTTTCCGGCCCACAGGTGGGGGTTCGAATCTCCACCCGACCAGAAGCTGTTACCATAAAATGAATTCCAAGTGGAAATATATTCCCAAGATAGGCTGGCATGGTTTCCGGCCCGCAGGTGGGGGTTCGAATCTCCACCCGACCAGAAGCTGTTACCATAAAATGAATTCCAAGTGGATATATATTCCCAAGATAGGCTGACATGGTTTCCGGCCCACAGGTGGGGGTTCGAATCTCCACCCGGCCAGAAGCTGTTACCATAAAATGAATTCCAAGTGGATATATATTCCTAAGATAGGCTGGCATGGTTTCCGGCCCACAGGTGGGGGTTCGAATCTCCACCCGGCCAGAAGCTGTTACCATAAAATGAATTCCAAGTGGATATATATTCCCAAGATAGGCTGGCATGGTTTCCGGCCCACGGGCGGGGGTTCGAATCTCCACCCGGCCAGAAGCTGTTACCATAAAATGAATTCCAAGTGAATATATATTCCCAAGATAGAATTCGGTATCAAATGCCTTTCGTGGGTGATATTTACAATGATTAAAATCACGTGTGCTTGTGATATATATATATATATATATATATATATATATATATATATATATATATATATATATATATATATAAAATTTATATATATATATATATATATATATATACATATATATATATATATATATATATATATATATAAAATTTATATATATATATATATATATATATACATACATATATATATATATATATATATATATATATATATATATATATATATATATATATAGGCTATATATATATAACTCATTGATTCACTAAACATTAATGAACGAAGAAACTATAAATTTCAGATATCAAAACCCAAATTAAGAAACTTAAAAACCAAAAATCAAATGAGTTCTACAAGAATAAAAATCTTGAATTTTCTACGTGCGAAAAAATCAGCATATGCTAGAAACAAAGATATAAACGATAGAAACATAGCAAACAAAATAAATAAAATTAAGGACAAACTACCTTGAAGAGGACATAGAACCCCCCAAAAAATCCTCGCTCACTCTCAGTGGTTGACAGGGATAAAAGGACTCTCGGTCTCAATGTCCTTCTCAGACTTGATTTTCTGTTGGGGGGGTGGAGTGGGGGGGGGGGGGTTAGGCTGGGTTAGGCCACCCACATACATGGTCAGCCCTATCTGCCCTTCGTGTCATTGGCGGTTGACCCCTATTGAGGTTGAGGTTAGATCCAGAAATCTTAAAAGACTTTTGCCCTTAGCTCGCTCTCTCTCTCTCTCTCTCTCTCTCTCTCTCTCTCTCTCTCTCTCTCTCTCTCTCTCTCTCTCTTATACCATAAAAATCTCAGTATATTTCGAGAGAGGCACTTGCCTAACAAATGTTTGACTATTAGATAATTCGTAAAAAAATACATTAAACTTTATCTCAATTATATAATCTTAACAATATAGATAATGCTGTAATTATATAATCATTTAAAAAAAAAATAACTAATCATAATAGACTGGAAAGGGAAGCTCCAATCATTTGATTTACTAGACTGGTGGTAGAGTGGATACTAATTAGATGGCAAAATACTTTTTAACCTTTGACCTCTAAGCATGACCTGACCTTAACTCACTCTGCAATAACCTTCAAGTATGAAGAATCCCTGAATCTATTACGAAAATAGGCTACATAGCAGTGAAATGTACTTGCAAAATATGAGGTCTGCGATTTGTATTGATCAAAAGTTACAAAATGTTAAAATGTTTAACCTTGGTGGATATACAAACAGAGAAACCTAGATAGATAGACAGGTAAACAGCTGACACACACAGACACAAACAGTCAGATGCTAGATGCGTTTTGACAGGAAACAGGATGCATTAAAGTGCAAATATCAATTATAAATTCTCAGAAATCATAATAAACAAATGCTCAAAATGTGGCGATATTTTAGTTATCTTAATACCATGATATTTGAAGGATAAAATATAGATAAGATTTAATTAAACTTAGAGTTTTAAGATAAATAATAGCTATTAACTCCAAAATCAATTATACATGTTTCTTTCAACTTCGCAAATTTGTAACGTTTAAACTAGCTTTGTTATTTTCTCAAATATTTTAGGTTACATTTAAAAACTGTGGGAAGTTAAAGGATACTGCAAAAGATCCTTCAATAGCGCCTTCAGTGTACCCCGTGAGCTTGCCTAGCTGCTGCTTAGACAACGACACTAAAAACAAGATGTACTTACCAATATCATCACAAACAGGTGCTGTTTCCTTTTTAGAGAAAATTAGTAGTCTAATGGTGTCTTTACGGATGTTTTGAACAGTTTTGATGACGTTAATCGACAGAATAGAGTATTTTTTCAATTTTAGGTATAGGTTAGATAGAGAAATCCGTCTCATGAACTAGTATTTAACTTGAGAATTAAAATTTGAAATTTTATGCTATTAATCAGATTTCAATCAGAACCTAGAATTACTCTAACCCAAGGTGATATAGCATAAGCTACTTATGAGAATTCAGACAGATTTAACTAGAAAATACGCCTGAAAAAAACTGTATTACCCCCTGTTTGAGAATTCAAATTCACAGATTTTATGCTAAAAATTAGATTACAAACAGAACGTAAATTTTCTCTAACCCAAGGTGATATACCAAAAACAACTTATCAAAATTCCCATTCCTTAATATAGAAACACTGAAAAAGATCCTTACTTTATCTCAACTACAAAATGTCTAATATTCTAATTAGCCAATTAGATACCCCGGAATCTGAGAACCGCAAAACACATCGTTTCAAGAGAAGGTAAGTTACAGAATATCATCATCATCATCATTTCCTCCTACGCCTATTGACAAAAAGGACCTCGGTTAGATTACGTCAGTCGTCTCCATCTTGAGCTTTTAATTAAATACTTCTTCATTCCTCATCTAC
>NC_090743.1:41745346-41761185 GCF_036898095.1 Palaemon carinicauda
CGCTGATAAAGCCAGCGTACATTACTGGCGCTCGTTTAAGCTAGCGACCACAGCTATTAATTTTCCCAGCCTAATCTGATGGTGTGTCCAGACCTCTCTCTCTCTCTCTCTCTCTCTCTCTCTCTCTCTCTCTCTCTCTCTCTCTCTCTCTCCTATCCTGTCATACATTCAAATCAACAAAAAATCTTTGACCATCACAGGCTAATCTATCAATCACTGTAAAATCGTAGTTTGAAAATAATTGAAATTATAACACCTCTCTCTCTCTCTCTCTCTCTCTCTCTCTCTCTCTCTCTCTCTCTCTCTCTCTCTCTCTCTCCTGCAATACCTTCAAATTAACAAAAAAGCTCGGACCACCACAAGGTAATCTATCAATCTAATAATCTATCAATCGAAGTTCGAAAATGATAAAATTAACAAGACTCTCTCTCTCTCTCTCTCTCTCTCTCTCTCTCTCTCTCTCTGTCTCTCTCTCTCAGCCTGCAATACATTCAAATCAACAAAAAAGCTTGGACCTTCATACCATCATAGGCTAATCTATCAATCTATCAATCGTAGTTTGAAAATAATTGAAATTACAAAACTCTATCGCTCTCATTCATTGTAAAATCGTCGTTCGAATATAATTGATATTACAACCCTCCCCCCACCTCTCTCTCTCTCTCTCTCTCTCTCTCTCTCTCTCTCTCTCTCTCTCTCTCTCTCTCTCTCTCTCTCTCTCTTAAAATCTTTCAAATAAAAAAAAATCGCCAAGCATCACCAATCAATCAATCATCATTAAATCGTAACACGAAAAACAATTGAAATTACATATGCGCACCACAGAGGGACCCCCCACTCCTCCCACCCAGCTAGTTTGGGCATGTCTGTGTGCTAAAAGGTCGTAAAGATTCTCCACCAAATTGAGAGCGAAGTGTATTTACGCATTCCCTTATCAAGATGATGTAGCTCTGATGTAGCTCGGATCCCTAATATAAAGAATGGCAGAGACGCAGCTACCCGTGGCTACGTCGGAGCTACTCCCAAATAGACGTTACTAGGTGGATTTTTTTTTTTTGTGGTACCTTTTGGCGGCTGGTATTATGAAATGCACAATTTTGAAAATTTACTTTAGGAAGAATTTTTTTTTTCATAGTAGAAGCGTAACGTTATTATCATTTTTTTTTAGATATATAGGTTTCCAAATGCACAACCAAAAAAAGAAATTATTGCAGAGATTTCATAATTTTTTTTTATTCATGATTACTCAAGTGAGAAGAAATAAAACTAAGTAATGTTACGTAATTAGTCACGGTCATACGTTTTCTTTTAACTAGCTTTTACGTTGATTTAGCTTTAAAAATGAGATTTATTTGGCACCCTGTCCTGTGCCCTCTTATATCTTGGATGCAGCTAACCTTAGTCGACTCACAATCAAGAGCATATTTCACATGCTACATTCCTAAAGAAACAAGTCACACACTAGACATTTTTGCTCATGTGATACAGAATTCTGGTCTCTTGTTGGTGAGGTGTGGTCTTTGATAACCAAGCCAATATGGATATTACAACCACACTGACCCAACTACATATATATATATATATATATATATATATATATATATATATATATATATATATATATATATATATATATATATATATATATATACTGTATATATATACATATACATATATATATATATACATTATATATATATATATATATATATATATATATATAAATATACGTGTGTAGATGTGTGTTTATGTAAATAATGATGTGAGACCCTCTTCAAGTAACCAGACAATGACTCACATTTGCTAGGTAGTGGGTTGCTCCCATCCTAACCGGACCCCCCCCCCCCCCCCCCTCCCGTAGTTAATGGGCATCAACATCGGCTGAGGTCAAGAAAAAAGGTGTGTGTCTTCCAACCTAGCAACTCGCAAAAAAAGAATAACGTACCATGCTGGTGCTACCTTATCTAAATGGTATTAATGGATAAAAACCTCTTACTATATCTATGTTCATTAAACTACCGTATACAGTGTCCACCTCTTTTTTTTTTTTTTTTTTTTTTTTACAGATCAAGTTGCTCATCGCTATTTCTTTGCTAGTACACTTTCAGTATTGGGTCGACTGGTATGCGTTAGGATAGGATCGAATCCCGAGCCTTGGTAATGAGAGCCTGGTGTTTTTTTTTTATTATTTTTTTTTCTTTTAAATACAACTATTGCTGGAACACTCATTGCGTTTAAAACAAAATAATTTGTGTGACAAGATTGGGTGAGATTATGAATAAAACGTTGAGAGAGAGAGAGAGAGAGAGAGAGAGAGAGAGAGAGAGAGAGAGAGAGAGAGAGAGAGAGAGAAAGAGTGAGAATTTCTAAATCCATTACAATAGCAAACTGATGAAAATTTCCACAACCCCCCACCAAAAAAATTAACATTTGATTTCAACAGTCATGAAACTGGGTCCGGCCAAAGAGGACCGCGTTCAAGACGGTAGTTGCCAGATGAAAAACGACCTCGCCTTTATAAGCGAATAAATATGTAAATCCGGCCGATAACTCTAAAGGATATGAATAACTTGAGGGGGCGAAGAGAATAGTGAATAAATTAGGGGCATAAGGATATAAACAGATATATTGGTGGCAGTTAACGTATTCATCAGTTTGTTGGTACATTACTCCTGCCTTTGATTAACATACCTAATGTATGCGCCCTCCGCGGTAGAAAATAAGTGACTGACTTGTATTTGATTTTTACAAGTCGGACCTTCGAGATTATTAATGTTGTTAAGTAACGTGATCCTGATCATTCAGACTTCTTTTAAACTGGGTTCGATCATGCAGTTATTATTATTATTATTATTATTATTATTATTATTATTACTAGCTAAGCTACAACCCTAGTTGTAAAAGCAAGATGCTATAAGCCTCTAACAGGGAAAAATAGCCCAGTGAGGGAAGGAAATAAGGAAATAAATGAATGATATAAGTAATGAAAAAATAAAATTAAATATTTCGAAAAGCATTAACAACATTAAAACAGATAATTAATATAAAGAAAATAAAAAGACTTATGTCAGCCTGTTCAACATAAAAACATTTGCTGCAAGTTTGAACTTTTGAAGTTCTACTGATTCAACTACCCGATTAGAAAGTTCATCCCATAACTTTATATTAAGGAATTATTCACATATTGGATTTTTTTTTTTATTGAGGAGCTCTTTATTGTTACCTCCACCAACGATGTTGGAAGGAGGTTATGTTTTATCCCCTGTTTGTGTGTTTGTTTGTGTGTGTGTGTGTGTGTGTTAACACCTTCCTGGCCGCAATCTTATTCGTAGAGCAATGAAACTTGCAGGGATTAACTGTTATGTAAAAATCTGAAAATTTCATACTTGCTATAACCCTTTTTCATATTCGTTTTCGTAATATTATCAATTCTTACAAATCAAAAAAAATCATATCAATTAAAAAATGTACAAAATAAAAAACAGATTTCTTATAAACGAAATAAAGTATATATAATTCTCTCATATGATAAATTTATTCTTGATTTCCAATTAATTATTTTCATGTCATCTATTCTTGATATTATTACTTTCATTATAGAAATAAGAGGAACTCGTGTGAGAAAACTGAGCTGGCACTGTAGACAGGAAAAAAATATGTTTGGACTGAATTTTACATAAAGAATCTGGTAATGTTATTTCCACTCACTAGCATTGAAAATAATAATAATAATAATAATAATAATAATAATAATAATAATAATATAACTTTTTTTTTTTTTTTTTTTTTTTTAACCAGGTGCTGGTAAAATCATCCATATTGCAGATTAACCTATCAATATCCAAGATAGGAACCATGGTGCCACACTGTGCTGGATTTGGCCCCTGTAAAATGGAAGGCGAAATGCCGATGAACAGTTGCACGTAAGATTTGTCCTAGCAACAGCTTACATACTAGGATGTTAAGGTAAGCGTTATAATAGGAAAATAGATCATATCTAGGGAGGTTAATAATAGTAATAGGATAAATAGTATTGGCCAAACGGCGTCCACTCACTTCAGAGGTTCGGTTTTAGGAAACGGAAGTTTTAGCAGCGATAAATGACTTTAGTTATAGCTATAAAAGTAAATATAGTATATGCGTGCTTTATGCGACTAAAAGAGAAATTAGCTGGGATTTTGAGGAAAACCAGAAATTGTGTTCCAAGGAAAAACAAAAAATTACATAAGACAATGGCGTAAAAAAAAAAAAAATCAGATAAGAAAAGAGCAGTCCAAGGAAAACTAAATATTACGTATGCTAATTGTGGTCCTCGTAAAGACAAATTTATGTAAGACAATTGCGGTTCATGGAAAACAAAACATTAGGTAAGACGTTGTTATCCAAAAAAAATAAAACGTAGATAACACAATTTAAAGGTCTAAAGGCCACTCATGAATGGCAGGGGCAAGGGACAATGACATTGCCCTATCGAGCCGGACAATGCCCTAGAGACTGACCATATACACATACGATCAGCGCCCAAGCTCCTCTCCACCCAAGGTAGGACCAAGGAGGGACAGGCAATGGCTGCTGATGACTAAGGAGATAGACCTATAGGCTCCTTCGTAGCCCCCATCCTTAGCTCACAAAGATGGTGAAATTTCAGTGACCAAGGGAACTAATGAGTTTGAGAAGGGACTCGAACCCCAGTCTGGCGATCACCAGTCAGGGATGTTACCATATCGGCCACCACAACCCTAAAAGGGAGCATATCTAATCATCGTGCATAAACAGTGTTTCTTATAGCCTCTAACCTGAAGCAAGAATGGATTCCTTTCAAATACGAATAACAATACAAAGTTTTCAATGAAAAATGTATCAAAAGTAGGTAATCGAGTAAGAATGACTTCGTTGTAACTCGGTCATTTTCTTTAAACAGGCCACCCATATACTTATCCCTTTCATTTTTGCCTCCGCCACGGAAGTTAGAAGGAGGTTCACCCCCTGTTTGTGTGTTTGTGTGTGTGTTTCTTTGTGAAACGCTTCCTGGACACAATTTTAATCGTAAAGAAATGAAACTTGCAGGAATTAAGTGTTATGTAAACAGAAGGAAATAATAAAATTTTGGAAGGTCAAGGTCACGGTCAAGCAAGATGTCCAATTCACGTAATCAGCTAAAAGTCTGAACATCGTTGTCACAGACTTCAAACTTCGATTTATATTTAAGTGTATGAAAATCCACGCCAATTAATACATGTTAATGTCAAAAGTCAGGGTCAAGGTCGAGCAAAAGGTCGAGAAATAAGCTGCTGCGGCGGAGGTCTGCGCTCTACTGAGTACCCCTCTAGTTTATATTATTTCATCTTTTCTTTCTAGGCTGGGCTACTAAGGCACGTTAAAGAAATGGATAAATAAGAAAAATGTCCGGTGTCTTCGAAATTTTGGGGAAATCTTTTGTTATGGTTTTGAGGAAGCATAGAAACACTAAAATTTCCAATTAGAAGACACTATATCTCAATATTCTCATTTATATTAATACTACAGAATTACAAATTAAATATATAACACTGGACTGTTTAACCCCCAGAATACATTTATCTCTAAAATTTACAATTAGAAGAAGACACCATAAATGTCTCAAAATTCTAATTTATATGAAAACAGAAAGACATTAAAATAGATATCAGTGAATCATTTAACCCCCTGAAAAATTTATAATTAGAAGAGGACACCATGAATATCTCAAAATTCTATATTAATACAGAGAGACAAATGAAATATATAACTGTAGACTATTCAATCCATTGAATACATTTTTTTTCTTTTTTTTTTTAATGTACACAGCCTATTAATTTTCCCTGTAAAGGTAAATGTGTCTGGTTTAAGTTCCAGTTTCATCAGAAAAGATGCTCACTAAAACGTCAGACGGGCAAGCCCAAGCCTCCACTGTGGTGTCCAACCACTGCTGTGGCCTCCCCATTAAACAAATTAAACTCATGATCCCGGGCTGGGATCGATCAGCTGCCATGCGAATGCTAGGCAAACAAATTACCACTGTACTAGCCAGGAGGCTAAATGCTTTAATTTCAGTAGAAACATTTAAATAGAAAAGAACACATAAAATTGACAAGAAAAAGTAATAGCAATTTGGTGAATATAGGAAGGAGCAAGACAAATATGAAAGTAATTATTAAAGTAAAAATAAACCCTTGCAATTTGACCATTATTAATTCACTTAGGAAACTGATAAAATACCCCCGACCCCACAAAAACAGTTCATTCCATATCCCTTTTCATTCTCTTTACTCATCAAATCTCTATTCCATATCTATTCCCTCTTTTATGCTATATGCTTTTAAACGCTGCTTCTGAGGCCGGTCTTCTTGGAACTCCTCTTTTAAAAACTCCTATTCAAACACTCTTTTAAAAACCCTCCTTTTGAAATCCTCCTTTTAAAAACTCCTCTTTTAAAATCTATCCCCTTAGAAACTCCTATTCATAAACTCTCCTCTCAAAAATTCCTCTTTTAAAAACTCCTATTCAAAAACTCTTCTCTTAAAATCTCCTCTTTTAAAAACTCCTATTCAAAAACTCTCTTCTTAAAAACTCCTATTCAAAAACTCTTAAAAACTCCTATTCAAAAACTCTCTTCTTAAAAACTTCTATTAAAAAAGTCTTGAAAACAACTATTCTAATACTCTCCTTTAAAAACTCCAATACAAAAAATCTCCCTTTAAAAACTCCTATTCAAAATCCATCCTTTTAAAAACTCCTCTTTTTAAAACTTCTCTTCCTGTACCATCTGCAGGACAAGACCTCTCCTCCAATTATCTGCTTCGGAGTCTCGATTACCTGATTCAAAGGCAGGGAAGAACGAGCGAGCGAGCAAGCAAGCAAGCGAGCGAGAAGAGAGCTCTCCTTTCGATTGTTTTTGGGGAGAAGCATCAGATAAAAGCCAGCAATTATTCTCATATTTTCACCCTTGTTGTTGCTATCAGATGAGCGCTAATTAAAACCGGCGAATTATCGGCACAAGACTTTCCATTCGGAGCCATCGGAGCCCGGCTATCGGGATGCCAATCGGCACGACCATCAACTGGCTGAGAGACGCCCCCTCGAGGATTGAGATAGACCTTCAAAACAAACATTTCATTTGCAAGACTAAAGACTTCGATCTCTCTCCCCTCCATCCCAGGGTAGCCCATTCAAGTGGGCGATGTGGGGCAAAGGCTCATTTAGGGTATTTGAAGGCGAAGAGGATGGGCATCGTATCATGCATATTCCAGAGGGCTTAAATGAAGATCCTTTGCCACTTCTTCAGGAGCTTTTGAAAAAAAAAAAAAAGGATCCTGACTTCAGCTTCCTTTTTGTAGTACTAAGATAAGCTGTCAAACTAGTCTGTTTCTATTATTTACAGTTTATCTCTCTCTCTCTCTCTCTCTCTCTCTCTCTCTCTCTCTCTCTCTCTCTCTCTCTAAGTGATCCTGACTCCAGCTTATTCTCTGCACAACTGAGTTGAGCTGTCAAAATAGTCTTTTTTTATTATTTACTACCTTTCTCTCTCTCTCTCTCTCTCTCTCTCTCTCTCTCTCTCTCTCTCTCTCTCTCTCTCTCTCTCTCTCTCTCTCTCTTCCAGTACGTTTTTATTTCCCGGTAATGTATTCCAAAAGCAGGCAAACAACTTTTTTTAGAATTTACGAGGCAAATAAACTAGTCGATCTAATAGTTTCGCTGTCATGTATTGACGTGAGATTCTGGAGGAAGTCTCTTACTAATGTTAGGCTTGATGGGTCTTTTAGAGGAAGGATGTGCGTGGTAGCTCCTAAATGCTCTTTGTGGGAGATGCAGTGTTAAATGCAACAGGTCTAGCAAAAGGTTTTTCTGGCTTTTTAAAGTTCAGGAGAAGAAATTATTATTCGACTGCTGTGAGGACCAACAGAAATGAGTAACTCCTCCTCCTCCTCCTCCTCCTCCTCCTCCTCCTCCTCCTCCTCCTCCTCCACCTCCTCCTCCTCCTCATCATCATCATCATCAGTACAATAATAATAATAGTAATAATAGTAATAATAATAATAATAATAATAATAATAAAGATAAAGATAAAAAGGTGAAGATAAAGATAATAATAATAATAATAATAATAATGATAATAATGATAATAATGATAATAATAATAATAATAATAAGAAGAAGAAGAAGAAGAAGAAGAACAACAACAACAACAACTCTTTCAGAAGTTAAATCTAAAAAATAATATAGCAATTCAGAAGAAAACTAGAGGGCACTCAGCTTAATTCTCACCCTTTTGCTCAACCTTGACCTTGACCTTAACATATATCAATTGGCATGGATTTTCATACACTCAAATATGAACTAAGTTTGAAGTCTCAGTGACAACGATGTCCATAACATATGGCTGATTAAGTGAAATGGCCATTTTGCTTGACCGTGACCTTGACCTTTAAAAATTTAATCATTTCCAGCTTTTCACACAACAGTTAATCTTTGCAAGTTTCAATACTCTACGATCCTTTCAACTTCATTGACGGAGGAAATAAAAAGAAGAAGAAGAAAAACAACAACAACAACAACAACAACAACAACAACAACAACAACAACAACAACAACAACAATTGAATCAGAAGTTAGATATAGGAAAAATTAGAATTAAAAAATAAACAAAAATTGAGATAAAAGCATGGAAGAAGAAAAAAGTTTTCTTGAAAGATAAAACTGAGTTTCAAAACTAACTTCAATAAATAAGAAAATGAAGGAAGGACAATATCAGACATAACTCGTCTCTTTTTAATGTCTATGATCTAGTAAGGGTGTATTCGCTAATACAATATTCAAACCCGACAATCATAAGTGATCAAGTTTCTTTAAGAATGTTGGAAAGAGAGAGAGAGAGAGAGAGAGAGGAGAGAGAGAAGGAGAGAGAGAGAGAGAGAGGAGAGAGGAGAGAGAGAGAGAGAGAGAGAGAGTTTAAGGTTTTTAGACAACTGTTATTGGAATAAAATTCTTTTCGTTATATAATTATTAGTGAGTACAATGAGAGAGAGAGAGAGAGAGAGAGAGAGAGAGAGAGAGAGAGAGAGAGAGAGAGAGAGAGAGAGGAGAGTGAGAGAGAGAGAGAGAGAATAGTTTAAAGTTTTATTATTATTATTATTAGTATTATTATTATTACTAGCCAAGCTACAACCCTAGTTGGAAAAGCAAGATGCTATAAGCCCAAGGGCTCCAACAGGGAGAAATAGCCCAGAGTGAGGAAAGGAATTAAGGAAATAAATAAATGATGAGAATAAATTAACAATATATCATTCTAAAAACAGTAACAGCGTCAAAACAGATATGTCCTATATAAACTATTAACAACGTCAAAAACAGATATGTCCATATATAAACTATAAAAAGACTCATGTCAGCCTGGGTCATGATAAATATATTTTCTCCAACTTTGAACTTTTGAAGTTCTACTGATTCAACTACCCCAATTAGGAAGATCATTCCAAAACTTGGTAACAGCTGGAATACTGTGTAGTATTGAGGCTCATGATGGAGAAGGCCTGGCTATTAGAATTAATTGCCTGCCTAGTTACGAACAGGATAAAATTGTTCTGGGAGATCTGAATGTAAAGGATAGTCAGAGTTATGAAAAATCTTATGCAACATGCATAATGAACTAATTGAACGACGGTGCCAAAGATTATTATCTAGATCAGTAATAAGAAGTTTAATAGACCGTAAGTTTCTGTCCAACAAATTAAGATGAGAATAAGCAGCTGAAGACTAGACAGGAGAACAATACTCAAAAAAAGTAGAATGAAAGAATTAAAACACTTCTTCAGAATAGATTGATCAACGAAAACCTTAAAAGACTTTCTCAATAAGCCAATTTTTTGTGCAATTGAAGAAGACACAGACCTAATGTGTTTCTCAAAAGTAAATATGCTGTCGAGAATCACACCTAAAATTTTAAAAGAGTCATACAAATTTAAAGAAACATTATCAATACTGAGATCCGGATGTTGAGGAGCTACCGTCCTTGACCTACTTACAATCATACTTTGAGTTTTGTTAGGATTCAACTTCATACCCCATAATTTGCACCATGCACTAATTTTAGCTAAATCTCTATTAAGGAATTCACCACCCCCACATCTACATTCAGGGATGGAATTGCTGCAAAGAGAGTAGCATCATCTGCATATGCAACAAGCTTGTTATCTAGGCAAAAGCCACATGTCATGTGTATATATTATGAAAAGTAATGGGCCAAGAACACTACCCAGTTGAACACCCGATATCACATTCCTATACTCACTATAGTGCCCATCAACAACTCTTTGAGATCTTTTACTTAAAAAATCAATAATAATGCTAAGAAACGACCCACCCACTCCCAACTGTTTGAGTTTGAAAACAAGGGCCTCATGATTAACACGGTCAAAGGCAGCACTAAAATCAAGGCCAATCAAACGAACTTCCTGACCACAATCAAGGGATTTCTGTACAGCATTGGAGATTGTAAGAAGGGCATCACATGCTCCAAGGCCTTTACGAAAAACCAAATTGCAAACTAGGGAGTAGATGATTACCTTCAGCAAACCTATTAAGACGTTTTGCCAGAAGACGTTCAAAAACTTTAGATAATATGGGAGTTATGGAAATGGGGTGGAATAAAATTATTTTGTTAATTATAATTATTAGTGGATAGATTCCTAAGAGAGAGAGAGAGAGAGAGAGAGAGAGAGAGAGAGAGAGAGAGAGAGAGAGAGAGAGAGAGAGAGAGAGAGAGAGAGAGAGAGGAGAGAGAGAGAGAGAGAGAGCGTGTTACCACCTCTCACCTCTATTGAAGAAATCGTAATTATGGGTCAGGCATAACTTTCCTCAGCATATATTTCAAAACGCACAATTGACGATAGTCTGGGAATGTGTTAGCGTTCTGAGAGATTAATGGAAACCTTATTGTTCTGATGATTCATTTTTATTAGTTTTTTTTATTCTAACGTTTAAATGATAATGTTTATTCAGAAAACTCGCCGTATTCGTCTCGTGCTGTTATCCACCATAAGGATCATAATTACATGTTTGTTTAACAAAGTCGATTTGTTTATGCATTTTAGGATTGACTCCGTTACTTTGCTGTTTTATGTTTTTTATATCATTATTTATTTATTCAGGTTTTTTTTTTTTTATTATTTGGTTAATAAAAGGTTTTCATATAAGATTCTTTCAATATAAAGTTTTTTTTTCACGTTTTTACTAAGGTCTCAAATCATATTTGTATGATTTGTATACCTTCTCACATTCAAGTGTAGAATACGTCATTTTATGTGATTATTCAAACAGTGATTTACGCAAACAGTGATTTACGCAAACAGTTTTGAGAGAGAGGAGAGAGAGGAGAGAGAGAGAGAGAGAGAGAGAGAGAGAGAGAGAGAGAGAGAGAGATTTAGTTAAATCAAGCTTAGCTAAATACCAAATGTGATTGTAAGTGGACAAAGATAAGAGAGAGAGAGAGAGAGAGAGGAGAGAGAGAGAGTGAGAGAGAGAGAGAGAGAGAGAGAGAGAGAGAGGAGATTAAGCGTAGCCAAATACCAAGTCTGATTGTAAGTGGACAAAGAGAGTACGAGAGAGAGAGAGAGAGAGAGAGAGAGAGAGAGAGGAGAGAGAGGAGGAGAGAGAGAGAGATCCCAAGCGACCGCGGGCAGAGAATTCATAACCAAAACAGTGTAATGAATCGAGCGGACAAGTAATAATGGGCCACAACAGAAATGATAATTGGAGGAAGGGAAAAAGAGTAATTGATAACAACTCCAAAGAGGAGGGAAGCCTTAAAGAGGACAACAAATGGGAGGGGGGGGGAGGGAGGAGTAACATGGGGAGGGGGGGAGGGGTCAGGGGAGAGGGGAGGGAAGGAAGTTACGACCTCGTGTACCTATCCACCTTCTGCCACGATGAACTGATAACATATTGACTCCATTGTGATGATAACAAGACACGATTGGTAAGCCTGGCCGCCCGGCCTAAATTATTCCACTGTTTGGTCTTATATGGGGAAAGTCTGTTCCACCGAGCCGTGTAGAGCACGTGCTCGACATACCTCGTGGTGAGAGGTAGAAGGATACTGCCACGATGCCCCTGAGGTAGAGAGGACGTTAGCAAGACATCGCTTGACAGAGGAGAGAACCTAGCATGTCCTTTGAGAGAGAAATGGTGCCACCAGGATATCCGTTTGAGATAGAAGGGATGTTATAGAAAACATCCTTTGAGAGATGCTAGAAGGATATCCTTTAAGAGAGAAATGATGCCAACAGGATAGCCCCTTGAGATAGAAGAGATGTTTATAGCAAACATCCTTGAGAGATACCCTTGAGAGAGAGGAAAGGATATAACCAGGATATTACATGAAATAGAATGGACGTTATAGTAAACATCCTTTGAGTGATACTAGTGGGATATCCCCTGAGAGAGCAAGGGTGCAACCAGGATATCCCTTGAGATTGAAAGGATGTTATAACAAACATCCTCTAAGAGAGGGAAAAAACATTACCCAGGACATCTTTTGAGAGAGGATGGATGCCACAAGAATGTCCCTTGAGTTAGAAGGGATTTTATTTACTAATAAATCCCTAAGAGGAATTAGTACCTTCAGTGTGCCTCACGTGGTGCTCTGTAGTCATTGCTTAATTTGCCGCGTCCTTTCGACCACTTTATAGCTTTCTACTATACTGTAATCCCCCGCTTCCTTTCTCCCCATCTTCGTGGTCCCTCCTGTTCGACTTCGGTGCTGAATGGGTTTCCCAACACTGGACTATACGTGGCCCTATTCATAAGTCGAATTATAAAGCTGATTAATTGTACATGCTGATATCCCTTCCCACCAGGGTCGACGGGTGGGAGGCAGCTGTAGCTGAAACCACAGACCTTAAAAACTGGGTCACAAATGCTCTGTAATAGCTGTCATTTGATATAGGTAAACGAGTGTGTGTGTGTATATATATATATATATATATATATATATATATATATATATATATATATATATATATATATATATATATATATATATATACACTGTATATATGTCTGTGTGTGATTGACTGTGTGGACTGTGTGTGCGTGTGTGCAAGCGTGTGCGCCCAAGCGAAAAAAAAAAACGTATTATAAACCAGGTGAAAACCCGATACAGTATCTTGAAAAAATTAAGATGTAGCCATGGGTATAAAAAAAAAACGTATCAGGGGGGATCATGTGCATTGCAAAAAAAAAAAAAAAAAAAAAAAAAAAATAATAGCAAAAGAATCAGAAAACGATATGGCAATAAACAATGCGGAATCAGAAAGCAAAACGAAAGGAAAACTAATGAATTGGAACTTCGATTGTTTCTTTCGTTAACGACAAAAACTTAGATTATATTGGAAAATCTTCTTTGAAATCAAAACGAAATTAATTATAAGCAATATATATATATATATATATATATATATATATATATATATATATATATATATATATATATACATATATATATATATATATATATATATTATATTTATATATGTATATATATGTGTGTATATATATATATATATGTTTATATAAATATATAATATATATATATATATATATATATATATATATATATATATATATATATATTTGAAATATTTATTTGGGTGTTGTTGCTGTTCGTAAAATGTTTCATTTTACCTTGTTTCCTTTCCTCACTGGGCTATTTTTCCTGTTGAAGCCCTTGGGCTTAGAGCATCCTGCTTTACCAATTAGGGTTGTAGCTTAGCAAGTAATGATAATAATAATAATAATAATAATAATAATAATAATAATAATAATGATAATAATAAAAATTTAATAGACTTAGAGCAAAAATAATTAACCCTAAAACAACACAATCAATAGAAAACTACGTATTGACAGTGCAGAGTTTAAAAGAGGAATACCTTTGACTGCAAATGAAGTAAAACTAATTGCAATTTAATTACCTGGAATATAAGATGATTTAAAGAATAAAAAACAGTCCTGAATCCTGATTCATGGTTCACTAAAGACGCATTCTTCTTCTGTAATTGCCAGGAAAAAATGGCACAGGATTGTGTCTACCTTCCTCCTCCTCCTACTAACCCCTCCCTCTTCTCCTATTCCTCCCGCTTCCCCTCCATCTTCCTTCCCATCCCCCTTCCCTCTTCTTCTCTCTACTCCCCCTCCCCCCTCCCCCCTCCCCCATACTCTTCTCCCCCCTCCCCCCTCCCCCCATACTCTTCTCCCCCTCCCCCCTCCCCCATACTCTTCTCCCCCCTCCCCCTCCCCCCATACTCTTCTCCCCCCTCCCCCCTCCTCCCCTAATGAGGGTTCAGCAAAGACCGAATCCAATGGATGTTTTCGGTTATTTGCATGCGACGTGGTTCCACTCCTCCCTTGGCCGACCCTCTTGGGGTCATCGATATCCCATTTTGGGGAGTTTTTGGTATTGGACCTTTTTTCTGTCTTTTCTAACCTTTTTTCTGGTGTATATATTGTACAGAAGAGAGAGAGAGAGAGAGAGAGAGAGGAGAGAGAGAGAGAGAGAGAGAGAGAGAGAGAGAGAGAATTTGTTCTTAAGAGTAAGACAATCTTTTAGAAACAAGGTTGCAATGTTAAATTTTATTGAAATTCCCACAGATCACTACTTTGTGTCTGGTTGAAATTTCTGATTTCCTTGCAGTGTGGGAGAATATGTATAAAGGAGAGAGAGAGAGAGAGAGAGAGAGAGAGAGAGAGAGAGAGACTCTGCTTATACATGAATATATTAAATCATTAAAAATTCATAAAACATTTACAAGACATGCTTTGCATTCTGTCACTCACTCTCTCTTATAGGAACATACAAATTACACACTCTCTCTCTCTCTCTCTCTCTCTCTCTCTCTCTCCTCTCTCTCTTCTCACTCTCTCTCTCTCTATCTCTCTCTCTCTCTCTCTCTCTCTCTCTCTCTCTCTCTCTGTATAAAACACACATTCACGCATATGCATAAAGTTTTTGTCCCTTTCCAGTATACTAATTGAAATAAGAACTTTCAACTCCACATGAAGTAGTAATCCACGAGTCCTATAAAAGATCTGATTAGAAAACCCTGGCTTTTAGATTAATTAACTCCTCTTTAACATATACAAATAATTCCCAAAACCTCTTCTCTCCTCTCTCTCACTCTCTCTCTCTCCCTCTCTCTCTCTCTCTCTCTCTCTCTCTCTCCTCTCTCTCTCTCTCTCTCTCTCTCTCTCACATAATCTTAAACTTGCATTCACACTTATGTTAGAAAGATATCATAAATTCATCTAACCATAGAGTAGAAATTTTACCATATCTCCTATTTGGTTTAGTGATTCTGCGTGATCAATATTAGAATGAAATTATACAATTCATAAATAAAGGATAATATATGCAAGAAATGTTAGGACTAATTTTCCATGTCCATTTCCTCTTTGTAAATTTGAAAATAAAGTATTTGAAACTTTTTCAATAGATTAAACATTAGAGAATATTCTCTCATTGCAAAAACAAAACTCAACGATTGATTGATAAGACATAATTCTCTTTGGTCTAAAATTGATTTGAATGGTTGAATGATGGAAAGATAAAAATTCTCCCTTATTTGAAAGGAAATTGATTAATTAATTGAAACACTGATATATTGATAAAAAATATTCTAGTCACAAGTGAAAAAAAAATATAATTTGATATAAACATAAAATTCTCCTTTGAATAAAATATTATTGAAAAATTAGGTAATAAAAACATCATCAAAATCAAATTGAATTATTTTCCCCATAAAACTAAAACTAAAAAAAAAAATTGA
>NC_090743.1:41761685-41764185 GCF_036898095.1 Palaemon carinicauda
GTAGATCCCCCTTATAGACAAAATAAGTTTTAATATAACCTATTAGTCTTTTGTAGATCACCTTATGGACAAAATAATTTTAATATAACCAATTAGTCTTTTGTAGATCACCTTTATGGACAAAATAAGTCTAATATAACCTAATAGTCTTTTGTAGATCCCCCTTATAGACAAAATAAGTTTAATATAACTTAATAGTCTTTTGTAGATCCCCCTTATAGACAAAATAAGTTTAATATAACCTAATTAGTCTTTTGTAGATCACCCTTATAGACAAAATAAGTTTAATATAACCTAACAGTCTTTTGTAGATCCCCTTATAGACAAAATAAGTTTAATATAACTTAATAGTCTTTTGTAGATCCCCCTTATAGACAAAATAAGTTTAATATAACCTAATAGTCTTTTGTAGATCCCCTTATAGACAAAATAAGTTTAATATAACCAATTAGTCTTTTGTAGATCCCCCTTATAGACAAAATAAGTTTAATATAACCAATAGTCTTTTGTAGATCACCCTTATAGACAAAATAAGTTAATATAACCTAATAGTCTTTTGTAGATCACCCTTATAGACAAAATAAGTTTAATATAACCAATTAGTCTTTTGTAGATCACCCTTATAGACAAAATAAGTCTAATATAACCTAATAGTCTTTTGTAGATCACCCTTATAGACAAAATAAGTTTTAATATAACCAATAGTCTTTTGTAGATCCCCCTTATAGACAAAATAAGTTTAATATAACCAATAGTCTTTTGTAGATCACCCTTATAGACAAAATAAGTTAATATAACCTAATAGTCTTTTGTAGATCACCCTTATAGACAAAATAAGTTTAATATAACTTAATAGTCTTTTGTAGATCACCCTTATAGACAAAATAAGTTTAATATAACCTAATTAGTCTTTTGTAGATCACCCTTATAGACAAAATAAGTTTTAATATAACCTAATTAGTCTTTTGTAGATCACCCTTATAGACAAAATAAGTTTAATATAACCTAATAGTCTTTTGTAGATCACCCTTATAGACAAAATAAGTTTAATATAACCTATTAGTCTTTTGTAGATCACCCTTATAGACAAAATAAGTTTAATATAACCTATTAGTCTTTTGTAGATCACCCTTATAGACAAAATAAGTTTAATATAACCTATTAGTCTTTTGTAGATCACCTTTATGGACAAAATAAGTTTAATATAACCTATTAGTCTTTTGTAGATCACCCTTATGGACAAAATAAGTTTAATATAACCTATTAGTCTTTTGTAGATCACCCTTATAGACAAAATAAGTTTAATATAACCTATTAGTCTTTTGTAGATCACCTTTATGGACAAAATAAGTTTAATATAACCTATTAGTCTTTTGTAGATCACCTTTATGGACAAAATAAGTTTAATATAACCTATTAGTCTTTTGTAGATCACCTTTATGGACAAAATAAGTTTAATATAACCTATTAGTCTTTTGTAGATCACCCTTATGGACAAAATAAGTTTAATATAACCTATTAGTCTTTTGTAGATCACCTTTATGGACAAAATAAGTTTAATATAACCTATTAGTCTTTTGTAGATCACCTTTATGGACAAAATAAGTTTAATATAACCTATTAGTCTTTTGTAGATCACCCTTATGGACAAAATAAGTTTAATATAACCTATTAGTCTTTTGTAGATCACCCCTTATAGACAAAATAAGTTTAATATAACCTATTAGTCTTTTGTAGATCACCTTTATGGACAAAATAAGTTTAATATAACCTATTAGTCTTTTGTAGATCACCCTTATGGACAAAATAAGTTTAATATAACCTATTAGTCTTTTGTAGATCACCCTTATAGACAAAATAAGTTTAATATAACCTAATAGTCTTTTGTAGATCACCCTTATGGACAAAATAAGTTTAATATAACCTATTAGTCTTTTGTAGATCACCCTTATAGACAAAATAAGTTTAATATAACCTATTAGTCGTCTTGTAGATCACCTTTATGGACAAAATAAGTTTAATATAACCTAATAGTCTTTTGTAGATCACCCTTATGGACAAAATAAGTTTAATATAACCTATTAGTCTTTTGTAGATCAACCTTAAAGACAAAACAATTAGTCTTTTGTGGATTACCTTAAAAACAAAATAAGTTTAATATGACCTATTGTTGTTTTTGCATATTAACATTAGAGACAAAACGAATTAAGTAAGACTACCAAATCATTTTTAAACTATAATGGGTGTTGACTTAAAGAAAAAAACCTACTGGTTATTTTTTGGATTACAAAATCATTCAGACTTACAACTTTGAACACTTTCATTTCCGGTTTTCTAAATGACTTATTCGAAGGATTAATCTAAGGAAATGAGAAATTTGATTGCCACAAAACCAAAGTTAATATATTTAGTAGAAAAAAAATCAAATATAAATAAGAAAAATAAATAGAACATTTTCAAGATGGAAACACCATGAGAATATAAAAAGAATGATGGCAAA
>NC_090743.1:41769185-41771685 GCF_036898095.1 Palaemon carinicauda
ATGTCGGTATGAAAAATCCAGTTTCTTTACAACATGGAAGCCAACATGAAATATTTTCAGTGTCTGAAGACTTTTGGGAATCTCAAATACATTTCCTGAAATATTGTTTCCAACGTCTTACGGTATTGGCAATTCATTCAAGAAGAATATAAAAGTAAATGTAATATGAAAGAGGAGAAATACCTTGAATAACTGCCTTTACATTTTGCTTCAAAATAGATTTTAACATATGAATCAACTTTTCAAATCTAAAATAAATGACAAATTAGAATGAGTGCCGATAATATCTAGCTTCAAAATAGAACTTAGCATATGAATAGACCTTTTAAATAAAAATTAAATGATAAATAACACCAAATAAAGCACAGAAATATGTAAAATAAAAACAATTCAAAAGAGAGAAAAAAAAGAAATACATGAAATAAAAAACTGAAAAACGATATACTTCGAAACGGACCTTTCAAATCAAAATTAAATGACAAACACCAAAAAAAAAAAAAAAAAAAAATGCAAAGGAATATGTAAAATAACATTCAAAAAAAGAACAAAAATGAATATATGAAAACGAAAACTTAAAAACGAACATATTTCGATACAGACCTTTCAAATCCAATCTAAATGATGAACAACACCAAAATAAAAGCAAAGAAATATGTAAGATGAAAATAATTCAAAACAGAAAAAACAAGAATTTATGAAATCGAAAACTGAAAAACCAACATATTTCGAAACGGACGTTTGAAATCAAAATTAAATGATAAACAACACTAAAATAAAAGCAAAGAAATACGCAAAATGAAAACAATTCAAAACAAAAAATGAACATGAAATCGAAAACTGAAAAATGAATATACTTCGAAACGAACATTTCAAATCAAATTTAAATGATGAACAACACCAAAATAGAAGAAAAAGAAATATATAAAATAAAATCAATTCAAAACAGAAAAAAGACATGAAATCGAAAACTGAAAAAGGAATATATCTCGAAATGGACCTTTGAAATCAAAATTAGATGATAAACAACACCAAAAAAAGCAAAGAAATATATAAAATAAAAGCAATTCAAAACAGAAAAAAAATATGAAATCTAAAACTGAAAAACGAATATATTTCGAAATAGACTTTTGAAATCAAAAGTAAATGATAAACAACACCAAAAAAAAAAAAAAGCAAAGAAATATGTTAAATATAAGCAATTCAAAACAGAAGAAATGGATATAAGAAATCGAAAACTGAAAAACGAATATATTTCAAAACGGACCTTTGAAATAAAAATTAAAAAATAAACAACACCATAAAAAAAGAGCAAAGAAATATGTTAAATATAAACAATTTAAAGCATAATAAAGAAATATACGAAATCGAAAACTGAAAACCGAATATATTTCGAAACGAGCCGAGAAAGAGAAAATGTAAAAGCGTCAAGAACAATGGATGTGAGATTCGTATTTTCATTTTTCATCCTGACCAATTTGTCGAGAAAGTCCTGCCCCAGTGAAGCATACCATCTGATAGCGCCAGATACTGAACAAGACGAATGATCGGGCAGGCTCTGATACGCGTTCTCTTTGTGCGCCACTTGGCGTTCGAAAGGGAACGCGCGCTCTAAAAACAGGACGTTATAGATATCTGGAGGTCTTCTTCGTCTTCTTCTATTAACGTGTTTTTTTTTTACCATTTGTATGGGGTAAACACGGTTGCCTTCTTTTTGAAGAAT
The DNA here is from genome assembly GCF_036898095.1 of Palaemon carinicauda. Classification (NCBI taxonomy): domain Eukaryota; kingdom Metazoa; phylum Arthropoda; class Malacostraca; order Decapoda; family Palaemonidae; genus Palaemon; species Palaemon carinicauda. The sequence continues at coordinate 41,770,906 of NC_090743.1, forward strand.
TTTGCTTTGGTTTTGTGTAGAGATCTCTTGCTTGAGGGTACACTCTGGCAAACTATTCTATTTGGTTTCTCTTCCTCTTATTATTCTGAAGTTTTTATCCTCTTGTCATTTTCAAGTTTTTATAGTTTATATACGAAAATTGATTCTACAGGTATTATTGTTCTTAAACTTCTCTTGTAGTTTTTCCTTATTTCCTTTCCTCACTCGGCTATTTTCCCTGTTGGAACCCTTGTGCTTTTAGCATACTGTTTTTCCAACTAGGGTTGTAGCTTAGCTAATAATAATAATAATAATAATAATAATAATAATAATAATAATAAAAGACCGTAGTCCCGATCGGCTGCCCTGCATAGCATCGCTTGGACCCCAGTAGCATATGTTCATGTGTTGTACCAAACACCATCGTCATTTCGTTAGGCTTAGAATTCAATAAATAATAGAAAAAAAATGGATCTGTACGTTGCTTCCATGATCTACCATGGGGTATACGCTTGAAATTTTTACTTGTAGTGATTAAATAATCATTTTCGAAATTCTTACTTGTTATGGCTGAGGACTATGGAGAGTGAAGTAGGCGATGATGAGTGGAGAAGTATTGAATTAAAGACTCAAGATAAAGAAGACTGACGAAATCTAACCGAGGCCTTTTGCGTCAATAAACGTCGGAAAAGATGATGATGATGATTAAATCATTATTATTGCATGAAAATTTGCAATTATACAGTTTTACCAATGCAACATTTTAGGCTAAAGGTTATTGGGGATTTTCTAAAATCCATG
>NC_090743.1:41776685-41786685 GCF_036898095.1 Palaemon carinicauda
CGAAGCAATTGCTGGGGTAAAATAAAATATTTGTAAGACTACCATCTTTTCCCCTAAAGGACTTGCACAGGCACCGGAAGCATTTATATCTTCAACTGTTTTGTCACTTATTTTTATTTAAAAAAAAAGGTCCTTCAATATAAAAAAAACAGACCAACCAATGAAACGAGCAAAGTGGAATCACAATGAAAAACATAATAATAGAGTAGCTCATTCCAAGCATGAAGTACACAACGGCTGGAAGCAATAAAGTAGCCAATGAGTGGGTAATCTCCGCAATAAGAAGTCCCTCTCCCTTCCTCGACTACTTCTAGCCGACCTCCCGGGTAGACTAACAAGAAAAGCACAATTACCAACATTGTCTATGAACGGCCAGGAGGGGTGGCAACGCTGCAGGGGGCCGTCACTCCCCATTCAAGGAATCCACTTGTGGTCTTGTCAGGTAGCGCGCATCCATATAAGTCATTTAAAGCGCCTATTTAAGTGCCACGTAAAGTACAGACGTAGTATGACGTGGAGGGAATAGAAGACCGATATCAGACAAGGCTACTTTCTGGTGTTGTGCTTTTGTAGCCGAGAAGATGATCTGGGGGTTTGAGTGATATACTATCAAGGAAAAGCAGAAGAATGAGAGGCTACTTTCTAGTGTTGTGCTTTTGTGATGAAGAAGATGATGATCAGAGCTTTGAGTGATACAGAATCAGGAAGAAGCAGAAGAAGAAGAAAATAGATAATAATAATAGCAGACATCAGAAAGAGGAGAAATAAGAGATAAACGCCACTTGTCCGTCACAGCTGCTGGTCTGGCGACCGAAGTGAAGTTGTAAATACTTGATTAATACCTGTGTCGATCTTATCGCGCGACCATATTGTTGACTAGTTGAATGGACAGTTTGGGACACTGACGCCAGGGGGCCAGACACCGCAGGGAATTGTGTGGGTGGGTGGCTGGTTGGGTGGCAATTCTGGTTGCTACGAAGTTTGGGAACCTAAATGGAGGTTGGTTATGTGTTCCTATTGTTTGTTGTTGTTTGTGTGTTTGTGTGTGTGTGTGGCCCAAAGAAAGACCTGTTCATTGATAATAGGAAACAAATAACAAAATGTGAATGGTAAATAAAGAATAAAACGTAAAAGCAAAGAAAAAAAGATTTACATGTTCAGTAATAATGGAAAACAATTGACAAAATATATATAGTAAAGGACAAGGAAAAGGGAAAAATTACGATAAAAACTTTGAAGATATAAGATTGTGAATAACTATGAAAAAAAATAAGCGAAAGGATACAAATAATGAACATGATTTAAAAAGACCCATTTACAATGATGCATATGATACATCAAATAATTTACTAGAACGTATATGAATCCCTTACATTACGGATACATTAAAAATTCGAGGACTTAATATTTCAATCAAAATACTATAAAAATAGTTATCTTAAATCTATATTTATTAGATAAGGAATCATATTATGTTAGGAATGCCACATAAAAACATTCTAATAAAAGCTAAAGAATATCATATTGTTATATGGACTTATAACTTACTTTGCCTGAGAACGTATAAGGGGTTTAAATGTTAAAAATTTTAATAATAGAAGTTACTATGCCTGAAAATTTATACGGGGTTTAAAGTTGGATTATAGAAATTACTTTGCCTGAAAACTTATAAGGGGTTTAAATGTTAAAAATTTTAATAATAGAACTTACTTTGACTGAGAACTTATTCGAGGTTTAAATGTTAAAATTTTTAATAATAGAACTTACTTTGACTGAGAACTTATTCGAGGTTTAAATGTTAAAAATCATAATAATAAAACTTACTTTGCCTGAGAACTTATACGGGGTTTAAATGTTAAAAATTTTATTAACAGACCTTCCTTGACCTGAGAACATATAGCGGGTTTAAATATTAAAAATTTCAATAATTGATATTACTTTGCATTATAACTTATAAGGGGTATAAATGTTAACAATTTTATTAATAGAAAAGCTTTGGCCTGAAAACATATAACAGGTTTAAATTATAAGAATTTTAATACTAGAACTTATTTTGCCTGAGAACTTATATGGGGTTCAAATGATAGAAATTCTAATAATAGAAATTACTTTGCCTGAGAACGTTTACGGGTTTTCAATGGTAAAAAATCTAATAATAGAAATTACTTTACGTGAGAACTTATACGGGGTTCAAATGTTAAATATTCTAATAATAGTAATTACTTTGCCTGAAAACTTATACGGGGTCTAAACGTTAAAAATTTCAATAATAGAGCTTACTTTGCTGAGAACTTATAAGGGGTTTAAATGTTAAAATTTCTAATAATAAACTTCATAATAATGTACCCATAAAGGTTGTACCTTAATTTAAAAATCACATTTAACACCGTTAAGTTCAAAGCTAATCTGATATTGTATGTGGGGAAATAATTATGTGTTGTGTATTTAATGAGTAGATTCGTGTACTTTGGTTGTAACTAGAAATTCTCTTCATAAAAAAAAAGCTGTTAAAATATTAACACCAACCTGTCGATCATATACACAATTCGTATCTGCAAGACGTGATGCCCCACTTATTTTGAATAAATAATAATAATAATAATAATAATATACTCCCCTCTCTGAAATGAAACTATAAGAGAGATTACTCAAGTGCCATATGTGGATGAGATCATGGTAAGAGGTAGATGGATATGGTTTGGGCATGCTCTTCACATCCCCAAGAGATTAATTCACTAAACTTTCAACCGGGCTCCACAAGGCATTAAAAGAGTTGGAAGACCATGCCTACATGACTGAGGACTATGAAGCGTGAAGTAGGAGATATTGAATGAAGAGGTATTGATTTAAAAGCTCAAGTTAGAGACGACTGATGAAATCTAACCGAAGCCCTTTGCGTCAATAGGCGTAGGAGATGATGATGATGATGATACCCCACTCTCTCTCTCTCTCTCTCTCTCTCTCTCTCTCTCTCTCTCTCTCTCTCTCTCTCTCTCTCTCTCTCTCTCTAAGGTGCAAAATGGATTTACTTAGTGATACCGGGCGGCCAAAATTATGTTTATCTAAAGCTTTCATATTTTTCCCTTTAGTTTTGTATCTTGCGAAGAGAAATGGGAGAAAAGGACTTCTCCGGAAGTAGAGATTGGATGTAAAGGTCGTCTTTAATCCAAAGAGATTACATATATTACCTGCATGACTTGATAACCAAATATTTCAGCAACAGGGATTTAACATACTAAAAACATTAATGCATACAAAAGAAATACTGCGAAGGATTGATTGATTGATTGATTTAAAGTTTTCAGGCATTGCGAAGGATTGAAGATATCAAAGCTTTCAAGAGGAAAGTGAAGACTTTCTTATTTTGTGAGTGATTCGATAATGACAATTTAACAAAAAACGAGCAATATATGGTGTGAAATATTAAATACTTTCGAACGAACAGGAAAAAATGACTATGGAGGTCCTTTAAGGTTCCCCTGCTGTTACAGGACCAGAAAAACAGCCCTCGAAGTAAAGTAACTGTAGTATCTGGATAAAATAACGTGTAAATCGTAAAAGGTAAATCGGTAAAGAAAAAGTCTTAACTATGCTCTTTGAGTAATACATTAAAAGCTCAATAATAAACAGTATTAAGTTTTATTCCAGCAGTGCCCAGATTGTGGTAATGATCTTCCTACTCAGGGAGGTGAATCGTTGGAACTTCAAAAAGTTCAAACTTGCAGCTAATGTTTTTATGTTTAACAAGGTGACATGTCACATGTCTCTTCATTTTTATACATGAAAGACTTAATTTAACGTTGTTACTGATCTCAGGATATTCTATATTCATTATTTATTACTTCTTACGTAGTTTATTTCTTTAGTTTCTTCCACCACTGGGATATTTTTCCTTGTTTAAACCCTTGGGCTGACAGCACCCGCTTTTCCAACTATTGTTGTAACTCAACTATCAATAATAATAATAATAATAATAATAATAATAATAATAATAATAATAATAATAATAATAACCCAAACGTTGACAACAAAATATTTAATTCCCTCCAAGATAAGATAAAAATGATTATTAATATGTACATAATGGGAATAAACATTTAGATTTATATCAGCATCATCCATAAGAGAAATATTTAATTAACACCTGCACTGATCGAAACTACAACATTAAATGCACACCGTAATGCTATAGCAAAATGTCTAATTTACAACTGCATAACACGAAAACTAAATGTTAATTCCCAACTGCATAACATGCAAGCAATACGTTTAATCCATATCATTCCACATCAGAAAAAAAGTATTCTTTTCCCAAACAATTTCCACCGACCCTTTATGCAGCTATATGCAATTACCATCACACCGTAACAACTAGTATTTGAACTAAACGACAATTGCCGTTTTCACCCGCCAATGACTGTTATTCCCGTTAAGGCGAAACGATTGTTAGGTCGAGATAACGATGATTGGCAACATCTTCAGAGAAAGAAGCGGGCACACGGCTACACTTACACCAATCGATGTTTATCCGGTATGATTGTTATTGTCTCACCTCGTCTTCGAAAAAAAACTATCTGGAGCTTTCATCTCCTCACCGCAGGATGAACTGCCAATGGTCAGCCTCTCTACATGATACGTTTCTGGGATTGATCTGTGGCTTATGGGCGTTGCCTTTTCTTTATAAAGGTAAAAAAAAAGACGAATGCTTAGGGAATATCTATGAAAGCCCATACGCGGTAAGGGGTAATCGATGCTTATTTGAAATATCACGTTACCCTTCGTATTCCCTTCGTTCCCATAGAGAAATGTTCCATATTATATCTAAGGGTAATGAAGGGGATCTTTTGCCAAGGGATATGACCAGCGAGATGAATATCAAGCAAAACTCGTTTACTATTTCTAGTTTAGTATCTTGCCAGTACACCTATGACGCAACTTGGCAGAAGGTCACGGGAGAGAGATCGAAGATAGAGGTTGAAGACGAGCGTGATTTATTTGGCCTCGATACGTTTTCTTTCAAGAAGTTGACTGGAAATGGAAAGGAATGACTCTCAAGGGGAGGAATATTCTTCAATTATAGGTCCTAGTTGAATATACTCAACATTAGACTTTGAATTAACACAGTTTATAGATGTGAGTAAAATTAAGTATGAATAACAAAAATTAAATGGAGTGGTTATACAAGAGAAACTCGTTTAAAGAGCACAAACTGTCTTAGGGTAGTTAAGGAACTCTAAATGAAAATAGGCAATTCCATTTACTTGCAAGAACTATCGAAGAATACTAATCAAAATAAGAAACAAAAATGTTAGAAATTGGTATTGAATTAATTAACCCATCCTTCTAGATTAATTCTATCAATATTCCTATATCATAAAATAAATATTAAATAAAATTGTATCAAAATGTAAGATATAATTAATCCATCAATTAATTAATTAAATGAGGTAATACGCGGAACACATCTTATCAAAGTATGACACCTATAAAGGCAATAATGAGGGAAAAAATTAAATTAATTGAATTGTCAGTAAATATAAAATTACTTGACACATATATGCTGCCTAAAGGCACCAAATCTGAAGATGGTATTAAACTATAATTAAATATATATCTATGTTATAGTAATTAAACATATATATGCTCTAAATAACTACATACGCTAATCCTTAACGAATACTAATATATATATATATATATATATATATATATATATATATATATATATATATTATATACACATATATGTATATATATATATATATATATATATATATATATATATATATATATATATATATATAGATGTGTGTATATATATATATATATATATATGTATATGTATATATAGATGTGTTCGTTTGTTCGTTTTTTATTGTCCTACCTTACGTAAGACACGGGGCTCTTGCGTTGGCTGTAATAAGTCTAAAGCAAGAAGTGTAGGTAACAAAATGTACTTAACATTAAATACCTATATAAAAAGCAAGTTATTCCATCTTTTAAAGTGTGTAACACATATAGTCTACGGCTATTGAACTTCCCCTTTGACTTAGAAGATCTAAGCAAGAAATGGATAACAAAATAACTTACAGCATTTCACTTCATCATATACACGATTCAAAGCCAAAATTACAGAACAGGTATACAAATAATGACATATCAGCCTCAACACTTGAAATTTAAGTAAAACCCCGCAGGAGAGATCCATCCCACGCCAAGCAAAAAGGAGCAGAAAGAAATTTGGGTAAAACTGATGCACACAAAACAACGCCCAATTCTCTCAAGGAAAAATGCAAGCATTCCTTAAAAGCAAAATTGTAATTTGCACCACAAAAGCTGGTCCGGCTAACATGAAGGCTTAAGTCGCTGGGATAAGACGCAACGCTTAACTGAGGATTTAATTTGCTGATCTTGAAATCCGATGGTTTAAATCCCTCCTCCTTACTAAAGATTTATAGGAAAAATAGGATTTACTTTGGTTGGATTTAGGCTTAATGTGAATAAGATCAAAATGTGATAGCTAATGGTTTTAAAATTCTAATAATTGGATTTTCTATATGAGTTAATCCCCCTTTAGAAATAGGATTGCTGTTAAAATGGTATTTATAGTAAAAGGGTTGGGATTAATGTAAAGGAAAACCATACATAAATGTTTCATAATTTGAATGAAATTAATTTAATCCCATGAACCCTGTAATCCCATGAATGGAATGCACCTTTCCCAGAGATTTATGGAAAAGAGACCGAGATAGTGAAGAGATATTTGGTAAAAATACTGAATATAATCTAAATTTACGAACAATACAAATGTACTGTAAATAAAAATTCAGTAATTTATACAAGGCTAAAAAATTTAAAAAAAGAGAATTTCCGCGTTTTTTTTTTCTTTTTTTTTAACGAAACAGTTATTCAAAGATGTTTTCTTAATTCATTAAAACTATTTAAAGTAAAGATACAAATTAATAAGAAAATAAAGATAACTTATTTTCTTTACATTTTAAAGAATCACATTTGAAAAAAATAGAGATAACTTATTTACTATACATTTTAAGGAAATTTTTGAAATACCTATAAAGTATCTTTAAAAAATTTCCTATTATAAAAAATAAAGATAAAATATTTACTTTCTATTTTGAAGAATGGTTTGAATCACCTACAAAATATCTTTATTGTTAAACAATGCCCTATACTGAAAAATAAAGATAAAATATTTACTTTATATTTCAAAAATTTCTTTGAATCACCTACAAAATATCTTTAAAAAATTTCCTTGTAAAAAAGATAAAATATTTACATTTTAAAGAATCCTTTGAAACACCTACAAAATATCTTTAAACAATTTCCTATTAATAAAAATAAAGATAAAATATTTACTTTGTATTTTAAAGAATCCTTTGAATGACCTCATATCTTTAAACAATTTCTTATTATAATTAGCGATCATAAAATCACAAATCTTAATGTAATTTTATTTACAATCTTATTCAACTTTGATAGTTTAAATATAATTTTGTTGTCTAAATTTATTATAAGGGGAATTTATGAAGTTTTATGTATTGTGGATTATTTTATATAGATGAAAATAATACATTACTAACATATAATTTTTGTCTTCAATTTCGAGTAAAATAAAAAAATTTGATAATTAATTTCCTCATGATCAATTTGTTCCCATTTGAAATAGTCTCTCAACTTATAGAGAAAAAAAAATATTTCTTGACAATCAAGATATTTCAAAGTATACAAAATAAATAAAAATGAAAAAAAAAAACAAAAAAAAACATCAAAATTATGATCACTATTTGTTTTCATTTTAAATATCAGCAGCAGCCATTGCCTGGCCCTCCCTGATCCTAGATTGGGTGGGGAGGGGCTTGAGCAATGATCATATGCATATAGGGCATTGTCCTGCTTCCTAGGGCAATGTCACTGTCCCTTGCCTCTGACATTCATGAGCGACCTGTAAACCTTATACTGAGCAACGTACATGTATTTCTACTATGAATGATTTTCTGAATATAAAAACCAGATATTATTAATAAAAAACAAGAGGAAGCTTTTATAGGAAATCGAATAACTAAGTTTAGTACACTAGTAAAGTGTTCACCCGGCTTTCGCATGGCAGCATATCGATCCCAACCCGGGAACGTGAGTTGAAGCTGTTTACTAGGGAGGCTACTGCTGTGCTACGGCACCACGGTGGGAGGTTGAGCTTGCCGGCCTGACGTTCTAGTGAGGATCTATTCTACGGAAACCGGAACTGAATCCAGACACCTTTACCTTTACGTTTAACAAAGGCCTAAAATTGTACTTATAAAATTGATTGATTTCACAGAATTCAGGTAATATGTGGAAGCGCTGGGAATGGCGAAAGCATTTATCTCTGGTGTGAAACTTGAAGAGAAATCGAAGAAAATTTTTAAAAGAATTTGGAAGAAAAGAAAACGGGAAAGTAAGGAAAAGCAGAAAGCTAAAATGTGGGTGGATCTGTCTTTCTAAAACACGTAGATAAGACTACCTAGTAATGCAAACAGTACACCGTATGAGGTACGCTATAGACATTAGCCCCTAAAAAGGATATTATGCTTATGATAAGAAGTTGGAAAAAATAAAGCGGGTAAGTAGGGGAAACAGAAAGCTAAAAAGTGGGTGAATTCTAGGTGCCTAACGCATGTGGAGAGAACCCCCAAGTAATGCAAACAGTGCATCATATGAGGTATTCTATAGGCATTACCCATTTAGGGAGAATATGCTTATGATAAAAAGTTGGGGAAAAAAATGGTAAGCAGGTAAAGGAAAAAGCTAAAAAGTAAGTAAATTTGGGTGCCTAACGCACGTAGATAAGACCATCTAGTAATGCAAACAGTGCACCGTATGAGGTACGCTTAGGCATTACCCACTTAAGGAAAATATTAAGCTTATGATAAGAAGTTAGAAAAAGTAGATAAACAGGCATAAATAAAAAGCTAAAAAGTAGGTGAATCTGAGCGTCTAACTACGTAGTTATGACCACTTAGTAATGCAAACAGTGCACCGTGGGAGGTACGCTATAGGCATTACCCACCTAGGGAGAAATTATGCTTATGATACTGAATGTTAGACGCTGCATCATCTTACCTGTCGACACAGGTGTGAGTGATGCTTAAAAAAAAACACCTTCAATTCGCTTCTGCTTTTGTTTTTGAGTCAGGAATTAACGTCAGCACGTCAGCGTGCAGAGGCTGACGTGTGTTATCACTCATAATTTCACATAGATAAGTATTTGTAAGCGACGACCGTGATGAATTGGATTAATTGGGGGTGATTTTTCATTGGGAAGTCAAGATGGATGTGGCAGTCAAAGATTTTTTGTGGTTTGGACTGTTGTGGATAGATACACATTTATTATATATAAATATATATGTATGTAAGATATATATATATATATATATATATATATGTATATGTACATATATATATATATATATATATATATATATATGTACATATACATATATATATATATATATATATATATACATATATATATATATATATATATATATATATACACTGTATATGTGTCGTCTTTTTACTTTCCATTTCATGGCTATAAAACAGTCTTTATGCTCATCACGTGTAAGGTCTTCTGATTATTCATATATATATATATATATATATATGTGTGTGTGTGTGTGTGTATATATATATATATATATATATATATATATATATATATATATATATACATATATATACGTGTGTATATATATATACACACATATATATATACATATATATATATATATATATATATATATATATATATATATATATATATACATATATATACAGTTCTCTCTTAATGCAACCGACAACAATCTCACAAGGCATCAAAATAGCCTTCAGAGCCGACCGACCCCATCTAACGGTAGCTAATTCAGTCCATAAGCGCACGAGTTATTTGTACTAAACTCGGGTCATAAGCAGAGGCTCTGCCTCGCCCTCGAGATGATGTTCC
>NC_090743.1:41791685-41799185 GCF_036898095.1 Palaemon carinicauda
AGATTAGACATTACACAATTCAACTAAAAATATAGTTTAAAAATTATATTTCAATTATCATCAGACAAAATTTACCTAATTTTAAACGCAGGATTAATAATTAACGTATCAACGTTACTCCAAATTTCAGACGATTTCTAATACGATCGATTGTTTAATTCAATAAATATTGTTATCTATTATCTTTTACGTTTAGTAACATGATAACCGATCAAATTACAATTTTGAGCATTTACATCAAGAAGTTTTCTCAGACGGAATATTAAATAATTGAGTAATATTTCACCTATAACGCCTATAATATTAATTATGATGGTTATAATCTTTATAACAATAATAATAATAATAATAATAATAATAATAATAATAATAATAATAATAATAACAACAACAACTAGAGAGGCACTCCATAGAGCGCAGACCTCCGCCGCGGCAGCTTATTTCTCGACCTTTTGCTCAACCTTCACCTTCACCTTGACCTTTAACCTTAATATGTATTAATTGGCGTCAATTTTCATACACACAAATATGTACAAGTTTGAAGTCTCTGTGACAACGATGTCCGAACTTATGGCTGATTACGTGAATTAGACATTTTGCTTGACCGTGACCTTGACTTTTGACCTTGACCTTTCAAAACTTGATCATTCCCAGATTTTTACATGCTAGTTAATCCCTGCACGTTTCATCCATCACTGTACGATTAAAATTGTGGTCAAGAAGCTGTTCACAAACAAAAACAGTCATACAAACACACAAACAGGAGCGAAAACATAACCACCTTCCAACTTCGTTGGCAGAGGTAATAATAATCCACCCATAAATAGTAACAATCCTCCCCCCAAAATTCAAAGAAAATTACAATAACTATGACGTCACGTTATTTCAAAAGCTCATTCATACAGAGTCGAGGAACTAATAATATCAAAAGAAAAAAGCTGCATATTGAAGACTTTCTAGACTTTCTAACGCAAGTACTACAGGAGCAATCAAGGTCATGGTTGAGGGATCTTTAAATTAAAGATCTACCACATAGTAATAGAATAAGAATTGTCAACTGAGACAATGGCAATCATTACCTCCGCCAACGATGTTGGAAGGTTATGTTTTACCCCTTGTTTGTGTGTGTGTTTGTGAACCGCTTTCTGGCCATAATTTAAATAGTAGTGTAATGACACTAGCAGGGATTAACTGGTATGTACAAAGCTAAAAATGACTAAATTTTGAAAGCTAAAGGTCAAAGGTCAAGGTCACGGTCAAGCAAAATGTCCAATTCACGTAATCAGCCATAAGCTTGGACATCGTTGTCACAGAGACTTAAAACTTCTTTCATATTTGAGTGTATGAAAATCCACACCAATTATTACAATTTAAGGTCAAAGGTCGAGGTCAAGGTCGAGACAAAGGTTGACAAATAAGTAGTCGAGCTGTGGAGATCTCCGCTCTACTGAATGCCCCTCTAGTTTCATGAGTAATCGGTTGAGTTATCTTCCGTCGCTAACCTTACGAAAACCGTATGACATTTCAGTAAATAATCTTTAATAAAAAAAAATCATAAGTTCACTTAGGTTCCATAGTAAAAATCGAGAAAAATGCAATTTTCAAAAATTAGAAAAAAAAATGTATAAAAAGAGGGATTATCTTACAAACACATGTATAAATTCAATTATTTACCATTTCAAAACTAAAATTAGAATTAAAAAAAAAAGAAAAAACGAATAAAAAAAATTGCAAAATGCACATATATTTCAATAAGTTCTCTGGCTAAAGAATAGTCCATAAAGCACATTAGCAAAATATATAAATATTTCAAAGATTTATCCAAAAACCACATTTAATCCCCATCTAAATCCAACATATGAAACAAGAAAAAAAAAACAACAACTAGGAACAGCCACAGTACAAAATAAAAAAAGAGACTCGGGGTAGGGGGTGGGAAGGTGTTGGACAGCCCAAGGATGACCCAGGGTAAGACCACTTCCTTTAAATTCAGGTCTTTTGTAACTTATCACTCATGTTATCGTGTAAGGCAGGAGAGGGTCTCAATGCTGACAGCAGTCGTCCTGGGCAAGCCGAGGGGGGCCGAACACCCCTCCCGCCAGGGGAGCCTCGATTATTCACACATTCAACTCTTTAAGTCTCGCCTTCTAAGGCAGAACAGGTTAAACAATTATGGGCATATATTGACATAATCTCACATTGTGGGCTCGAAACTGTATTTATATGTGTTGTCAGGGAGTATGTGGTCTATGGATTTTGTGAGTTTTACGTTTTTTTTTTATGTATCAATTACTGATTACATCAAATAGTTGTTGTTTTATTGAATTTGATACGTTTAATATGTGAACCAGGGAGTGTGGTCTATAGATTTTTTGATTTATAAGTTTTTTTATGTATTATTTACCCTTTATACCTTAATTTCATTGTTTTTTTTTTTATTATAACACGTTTAGAAGACCATATATTTTGTATGAATGTGGTTGGGGAATTTTATTCAGTCAAATGAATTATTGGTTATACGATCTATATAGATTTCTAAACATTAATTAATGTTTAAATCCTATATTTGCTGTTATTTTCTTTTAATCTAATACGTTTAGAAGTCCATATATTTCGTATGAAAGTGGTTGAAAAATCTGGTTTTATGAGCCATATAAATTTTATTGAAGCATTAATTATTAGAATTATTTTGTAATTACAGATATTTAAGATTTTAACTATGCAATACATTATATTGGTTTAAGCTATCTTTTAAAAATATTCATTACCTCCACCAACGAAGTTGGAAGGTTATATTTTACCCCTTGTTTGTTTGTGTGTTTGTTTGTGACCAGCTTCCTGGCCACAATTTTAATCGTAGAGATCGTAGAGTAATGAAACTTGAAGGGATTAACTGTTATGAAAAAAACTGAAAATTATTAAATTTTGGAAGGTCAAGGTCAAAGGTCAAGGTCATGGTCAAGAAAAATGTCCAATTCATGTAATCAGCCATAATTTTGGATATCGTTTTCACAGAGACTCCAAACTAAGTTCATATTAGAGTGTATGAAAATCCACGCATATTAATACATGTTAAGGCCGAAGGTCAAGGTCGAGCCAAAGGTCGAGAAATAAGCTGCCGCGGGGGAGGTCTGCGGTCTACTGAGTGCCCCTCTAGTTAATTTTGTGATCTACATAGGAGAGAATAATAAATTTATCGATATTTAAATTTTCTCTTGTATGTTGCACATAACTATATCAAAATTATAAATGTACAAGTCCTCCTTTAAACACATATTTATATTATGGAAGGAAAAAAAAATATAATTATTCATAATTTTCACTAATAGAAAGTGTAACGTTTCGCACTCTAAAATATGAAATATCAATGTATGGTGTTAAATATCTGTAATCTAGGATCGAAAGATAGGGGATGGTATATTGTGGAAGAAACGTGGAAAAGAACAAAAATCGTTTTGATACTGATGAAGAATGGGAAATAAAAAGAGTAGGGCAGACCTAACTGCTCTGCATTTACCAAAAAACTTTGGTGATGGCTAAGCATGTATTTGCGTAGGGCAGAGATACAATATAGGGATAGGAGAGAGGGACGAGTGAGTAGAATTGATGAAAAAGTAAAAAAGAAAAAAAAATTAAAAACGATTATCTAAAAAGAGGTTTTAAAAACAATTCAATAAAAAATTCTTTTGAAAACGACTATAAAAGTCTTCAAAACAATGATCTGAAAAAAAAAGTATTTAGAAAACGATTATAAAAAAAGTCTTTTGAAAACGCTTATGAAAAATGTCTTTTGAAAACGAATATAAAAAAGGTCTTTTGAAAACGACTATAAAAAAAGTCTTTTGAAAACGAATATAAAAAAGGTCTTTTGAAAACGACTATAAAAAGTCTTTTGCAAACAATTATGAAAAATTCTTTGAAAACGATTATAAAAAAAAGTTTTGAAAGCGATTATAAAAAAGTCTTTTGAAAACAATTATAAAAAAGCCTTTTGAAGACGATTATAGAAAATCTTTTTGAGAACGATTAAAAAAAAAATCTTTAAAAAACGATTATAGAAAAGTCTTTTGAAAATGATTATAAGAAAGTCTTTTGAAAACGAATATAATGTCTTGAAAACGATTATAAAGTTTTGAAAACGATTATATGAAAGTCTTCTGAAAAGTATTACCTAAGCTAGGCAATTCCATATCCACAATCTCTTGAATCGAAAAAGAGATTTACAAGTGTTTCGAAACATCTTTTTAGAAAAGCTATGACATAAGTCAGAACACTGTTATAGTTTTGCATATTGATGTTGAAATAAATATTATGTTTGCACATGCTAGGTCTCAGTGCACTCACCTACACTGACCCACAATGACCTGCAATGACCTCTCCTTTTCCTCTACCGCTCACGAACGCCTTCAAACCTCTAAACCAAAACCCACCTTTGTTTCAATTCAGGCATCAAACAGCTAAACAAAAACCGAATCCTGTCCAGCATTAAACTACAAACCACCTTACCACATACCTATAAACTAGAGGGGCACTCAGTAGAGCGCAGATCTCCGACGCGGCAGCTTATTTCTCGACTTTTCGCTAGACCTTGACTTTGACATGTACATGTATTAATTGGCGTGACTTTTCATACACTCAAATATGAACCAAGTTTGATGTCTCTGTGACAACGATGTCCAAACTTATATCTGATTACGGGAATTGGATATTTTGCTTGACCGTGACTTTGACCTTTGACCTTAACCTTCCAGAATTTAATCATTTCCAGCTTTTTACATAAAAGTTCATCCCTACACGTTTCAGTATTCTACTATTAGAATTGTGGCAGGAAGCTGTTCACAAACAAACACACAAACAGGTGGTAAAACATAAGCCCTTTCCAACTTCGTTGGCGGAGATAGTAAATCTCTTGCTAAGTTAAAGCCACCAAAATTACTACATTTTACCAATTATATTCATCCAGATTTAATGACTTAACCCTAAGTGTGCTCCTCCTTAAGAGAGAAAGATCCCTAATGCACTAATATGGAGTGGTACAAACTCCAAGATAGTTATTGGGACCTCGAGAAGTCATGTGTAAGTTGAAGGTATGTCACGCTCACACGAATAATTCGACTCACGATAATTTGACCATCTGCGATTGGCCGACCACCCAAATAGGTCTCTCTCTCTCTCTCTCTCTCTCTCTCTCTCTCTCTCTCTCTCTCTCTCAATGATTTATTCTCCTTAATATCATTCCAATTTGCACGCACGCTCTTAAGCTCTCATCTCCCTTTCCTTCATGCCTTTTTTTAATTTATTCTCTCTCTCTCTCTCTCTCTCTCTCTCTCTCTCTCTCTCTCTCTCTATACTTTTAAGTTTATATCTTATATTTTCCTTTAGCCCTGTAGTAGGTTTCTTTTTCTAAACATCTTTTCAAGATTCTCTCTCTCTCTCTCTCTCTCTCTCTCTCTCTCTCTCTCTCCTGTAGTTATATATTTCCTTGTGCTATGGTATCTGAAGGAAATCAGCGTAATTCAACCAAAATCATTGCAATATTTACTGTCTCTGGCAAATGATAAAAATTGCTTTTTGGTGGCAATATAAAAGAAATATAGGAGCAGAATACACAGTTACCATAAAATAACTAATAAAAGTCTGTTGTAAAATTCTCCTTGCCTTTTGTTTATAATGCATATTGTATATTTGTATGAAATACGATTATTTCTATTATTTACCATCTAATACTTTAATAGCCCTCCAAGCTAGTTTTAACTTCTAATGATATGGACAAAACTTATTTATATATACATATACATATGTGTGTTTATGTATATATATGTGTGTGTATATATGTATGTATTTATGCATATATATATGCATGTATATATATACATATATAAATACATATATATATATATACATATATATATATATATATATATATACATACATACATAAGCATATATATATGTACATATATATATATATATATGTATATATATATATATATATATGTACATATATATATAATATATATATACATATACATGTACATATATATATGTATATATATACATATATATACATATATATACACATATACACACACATATATAATATATATATATATATATAATATACATACATATATATATATATATATATACATATATATATATATATATATATATACATATATATATATATATATATATAAATGAATAATTTTGGCACAAATATAGATTTCGAGTTTGATTCAACGTTCAACTAAGAAAAGTTAAACACTAAAACCTTTTGATTTAGGCTTCTATAAATAGATATAGATTAATACATAAATAACCTGCCAAAATATTCAGTAAAATCGCAAATTTAGAATAAAGAGAAAAAAAATTAGAGTTTTATATCAATGAGATAATACTAATAATAATAAACTTCCCTCAATATATTCAGAATAAGAAAAAGATAAAAAACATACAGTTAAAAATATCAAAACAATATTAATCCTAACGTCATGAAAGAAAATATCCTTAAAAATATATTAAATGAACAGCCACCCAAAATATGCAATACGTCAAACCATTTTGACAAACGTCAAATGAAAAAAATAATAAGAGAAATAAATAAAGGATAATTCTCAAAACACACCACTTTCCGATCTGTCATTCCTTACAACCATGAAACACATCCACAAACATCAACTCCTATAAACCCCAATAACTCTTGACTCCTTTTGGGTCTCATACAGGACGAATATGTAAATCACTGAGCGTGAAAAATTGATATTCAAATTATGCTTTTATCTTTTTCATTCAGACGTTTGTTTTGTTTGTATCATTTCGATGCGATGCGTGGGTTTGCTGTGTTTCGCGGGTTCGATGTGATTCACGGGCTCGATGCGATTCGCGGGTTCGATGAGATTTGCGGATTCGCTGCAATTCGCGGGTTCAATGCGATTCGTTGGTTCGATGCGATTCCCGGGTTCAAAGCAATTCGCGTTTTCACTGTGGTTCACAGGTCTACTGCGATTTACTGGTTCGCTGCGATTGGCGGGTTCACTGCAGTTCACTAGTTCGCCGTAATTCGCAGGTTCGATACGATTTTCGAGTTCAGTGTGATTCACGGGTTTGACGGGATTCGCAGGTTCGCTGTAATATGTGGGTTTGCTGGGATTCGTAGGTTCGCTGCGGTTCGCGGGTTTGCTGTGATTTGCGGGTTGCTGCGATTCGCGGGTTGGCTGCAATTCGCGGGTTTGCTGCCATTCGTGGGTTAAAAGCGATTCATGTTTTCACTGTAATGCACGGGTTTACTGCGATTCGCAAATTCCCTGTGAATCGCGAGTTCAATGCAATTCGCAAATTCTCTGTGAATCGCGAGTTCGATGCGATTCGCGGGTTCATTGCGATTCCCGAGTTCGTTGGGATTCGTGAGTTCGCTGCAATTCACGAGTTCGCTGCGATTCGTGAGTTCGCTGTGATTCGCGAGTTCGCTGCGATTCGCGAGTTCGCTGCTATTCCCGAG
>NC_090743.1:41806685-41811685 GCF_036898095.1 Palaemon carinicauda
GTGTGTGTATCTGTACGTGTATGCGTATGTATGTATGTGTGTTTATAAAAGAGAGAGAGAGAGAGAGAGAGAGAGAGAGAGAGAGATCCCTTCTGTCACTCAATTTCTCCTTGTATCAAACACCTTAAAGTTGAATAAATCCACCAAATCCTGAAATCCCCCTCTAAAATCCCCAACCGCCTCTAAACTGGCCAATCGTTGCCATTCCCCATAATAACGAGTCTCGCCAAATCCTTCCTCCCATAGATCACAAAAAGGTCATCATTATATCAACAACGTAAACTATCATAAACTCCGCCTGACCATATAGCCATAAGTATACGTGTTCAAGGGCAATCTTTCATATTCAACGTCGCCCTTAACATGTAGTTTCTTTTTTTTTTTCTTTTTTTTCTTTTTTTTCAAGGTTTTATTTTGTTTTTTTTGTTTATGGTTTTATTTTGTATGGGTTTTTTCACGGTTTTATTTTCTATATCCATATGTCTTTCACAGTTTTATTTACTATGATTTTCGGAGTTTTATTTTCTGTTTTTTGGGGTCAAATATTTTGTATTTCAAGAGTTTACTTTTTCTGCATCATTCTAGATTTCATTTTCTATGGTTTTTACAAGGGTTCATTTTACTTAATTATATGTATGTATGTATGTATGTGTGTTATATATATATATATATATATATATATAAGGGTCCTATATTCTATTTTTATGGGTTTAATTCTTTTATTTTTAAGGTTTAATTTTATATGACTTTTTAGGGTTTATTTTTCTGTTTTTTTCAAGGTTTTATTTTAAATTTATTTTTGTTTTACTTTCATGCGATCTGTATGTTATATCTAAACTCGTAACTTTCCTACAGATTTATATCCATAGGTGTTTTACAACTAGGATATTTTCTAACCTTAATTTAGATGAAAGACTCATTATACATAGCAATTTCATGGTTTATATTTCATAGTATTTATCAGTAATTTATTTCTCTAATCAGCTACTTCTACAGAAGTCATCTTCAGTTTTATAATTGTTTGTAAACAGCATTTAACATAAAGTTGTCATTTTTGTTAATCATCACTGAGGTAATTCTGGCAAGTCATGTCACATCGGTTTACCGTGTATCCGATAATTATGTATTTCCTACTATTCTCTGTGTTTTTTTTTTTTACTTATTCATCCGATTTTTTAACTTATACTGTACATATATGATAAAGTTTGCACTTTTAGACGTGTTTTTCCTATTCATATAAGCCATATATTATACATTATGTATTATCTGAATTCTCCCTACCTCGAGATCAGAGAATCAAGGGGAATCAACTCAAAGATAATAACTTCTGTTCGGCCGGGAATCGAAACCCAGGCCCAAGAAACTGAGGTTCCATTGACTTAACAACTCAGCCACATATATATATATATATTATATATATATATATATATATATAACAATTTTATATCAAAATACTCATATTCCCGATCTTTTCTTTAATTTAATTCTTAATAGTTTTTCCTCATTGGATGTAGGAATCCAAACCATATGATTCGGAGTTGGGGGCCGGGGATGTCCTTCAGTGTAAAGGTGTAACAGAGAAGGAAACGCTGAAACTCAAAAATAATGAAAATGGGCAGACAGATGGAACAAAGGGAGCTAAAACAGAGTTATAATATCGAGCGAAAAAAGAAGATACAGTGAAGGGAAGATACAGTGAAGGGAAGATACAGTGAAGGGAAGATACGAAGAACCTTCTGTAAGTAATGCATACAGTACACCCATGCGACCCGTACTGATGTCACTACCCCTCTTCCCAGGGTCTTGAATTTTATCTTTCTCTTTTGGTCATCGATTTAGATTCTCTTAAATAAATCTCTATTTTCTTCCCTAACTTATTGAATTCATAAATACCGGCTGGCACTTGAATTACAATTATCTTCCCAATTTCAACCCTTCCGCATCTTACTTCATTATAATTTCTATTACTACACGCTAAGCTACAACCTTAGTTGGAAAAGCAGGATGCTATAAGGCAAAGGGCTGCAATAGGAAAAATAGCTAAGTGAGGAAAGGAAATAAGGATACATACTATGAGAACAGTTTAAGAATAATAACATTAAAATAAATGTAATATATATAAACTATAAAAAAATTCAAAATAACAAGAGGAAGAGAAATAAGATAGAATAGTGTGCTCCAGTGTACCCTCAAGCAAGAGAACTCTACCCCAAGACAGTGGAAGTAATTCTCCTTAGAAATTGAATACATCTTTCAATATTGTTTTGTTATCTCTTTCCAACCCATTACCAATTGCTTTTCATCAACACATTATTCTCTTTCAAGTTTTATTTAGTCCCTATTTCTATTTTTTGTTTATCGGTAATTCTCTTACCTATTTGATGTTCTCTTTACCATTTCTTTCTGCTTCACCGTTCTGCTACACCCCACCATTCGCTTATCAATCTTATTCATTCCTTGTCTCCCCTTTAGTCAGTAATTCATAACTACAACTCTTTCTCTCCCTACCATATTCATCCCATCAACATTCCCTGCTCTTAAGCAAAAACGTTCTCTTCCTATTTCACGCAATATATCTCTTCCTTTGATAGCTTTTCAGTAATTCCCACCCGAACGTAACGTTCCCTTCACCCTTGGGTCGTGGTGACCTATTGGAAGAGTCTTTGCCTGGTGTTCTGTTGGACGGGAGATCGAGTCCCGCTCAAGCTTGATAATTTCTTGTAGTGTCTGCAACCTCACCATCCTTGTGAGCTAAGATGGTGTTTTGGGGGAGCCTATAAGTCTACCTGCTGATTCCTTAGCACCCATTTCCTGGCCCTCCCTGGTCTTAGCTTGGGCACTGATCATACGTATACTGTATATGGTCAGTCTCTAGGGCATTGTCCTACTAGGGCATTATCACTGCCCTTAGCCTCTGGCATTCATGAGTGACCTTTAAACCATCCTTAATATTCTTTCCTAAACTGTTCAACGTAACAACGCTTCCTGCTCTAAGATCCGAGATGTCCTTCTTACCCATTTCATTCATCACGGCTCTCCCTTTCGACAGCGGTCCTTCTTGTCTAGGATTAGGATTCCGTGTTTTTCCATCTCGCCCGCTGCCTCCTCTGACCGACCACCCTTCCAGATCGACCACCCAGCTGCTCCGGCATCCCCATAAAGATCGCAATGAACCGCAATCACACGCAATCGCCGCACGCGATCAAACAACAGCAAATACGTGCTTACCCTTACTCCTCCTCCTCCCCCTCTTGTAGCCCAACTCCTCACCTTCCTCCAAACACACAAACAAGGGAGGCTAATGATTCTATCTGACTTTGGGAGTGAGAAATTTAAACTTGTACGTATTTGACCAAAAACAATATTTTTTCCTTTTCTTTACTTTATATCTTATTCGCATGGCATAACACAACTAAACTTTTTCTTCTGTGCTTATATTGTTATCTATATTTCCTTCAAACTTTTCACCAATACACAAATTATAATCAACTTCAAAATGAAAAACCACCCATTTTTCCTAACTTGCAACCTAACATGTGTAATTTATAAATCCCTTAAAGTCACCATAGTGTTTTTATTTCAATAATAGATGATAAAGGTTTCTCTCTCTCTCTCTCTCTCTCTCTCCTCTCTCTCTCTCTCTCTCTCTCTCTCATACTTTCCTATTTATATAGCTATTTCGATGGGTCAAAATTAGATTATATCAAAGCATTTCAAGATTACTATCTACTGCTAAATTAAAATCACCAAAACTTGAAACTGTTACAAATTCCAAACATTTTCCAGTAAATTTCGTTCAGACAATTATGTTTTATTCTCAAGATATACATAGAAATGCCTATTTTATTTATAGTATCATTCTACATTATATGAATCGAAATAAATATAAATTGACAGGAAAAACAATAGGGAAATCCACTGTTTACTGGATGTAATGAAACCTTTTTAAAAATTCATCATTACGTTATAGCTAAGGAGGAAACTAAAGTGTGTACGGAAAAAAAAACATATCATTATTGCCTAAAAGTAACGTGGGATAACTAGTGTGAAAATTACAAGGAAACATTAGTTATGTATCTCGCATAATGGTTGCAAAAACGCACTGAATAATGAAAGGAATAATATTCCATAATCACGTATCTCATCTCTTGACATCCCTAATAAGGTTGAGAAAAATCAAACTGCAATTGAGTAGATAACAATAATAAACGAACGCACACAACCTGGTAGTTAAAGTTATCGATCCATAACCTGCATGAAGCCAATTCCCCGGTAAGCAACATTTCTCGGATCCTTGAAATCGACAGAACATCCGGATAAAGATGGAGATAACGAAAGACAGAAAAGGAAGACTAATTAGTCTCTATTGGTGTCGACTAATGAATACAAGGAGAGATTAATAATTGTATCTCATCCTCAAGCTTCTTGATCGTTTTAACTTCTCAGACCTATATGCATCATTTCTCAAAGTATGATTAAATACAATTAATATGAAAAGAAACATTTTATAATGTAGTCTGTTCTAATTATTTTTAAGAGAACGATTATAAAAACTGGCCTATGAACATTAATATATATCCAACAAGGCAAATGATAGAGTCGCGTGAATAATGTATATGAGAGTTTATTCAATCTTAATGAAGATCGTAGATCAATGTAAACAAGGTTGAGTAATGTAGAAAAGAGTTCATATGTTATTAACTCAGTACTTCTTCAATCCTCCTTCTACGAGCCTAAAAAATGTCAGCCGATAGAGGAGAGGGGAAGAATCACAGTAGCATTTTGAGGATGGATGCCTGATAATGTTGGATCAATAATCGAGATAAATAAAAGGTTGAACAGCTGAAAGTTTCCTGAAAATATTTGGTTGTATAGCTAACAGTATACTGAAAACACTTTGGATGGAAGGCTGACAGTATACTAAAAACGTTTTCGTTGAAAAGCTGACAATGTACGGAAAACTTTTGGGTTGAAAACCCAGTATACTGAAATTTTTTTGG
>NC_090743.1:41816685-41821531 GCF_036898095.1 Palaemon carinicauda
TAATAGAAGGTGTTTAAAGTTCATTATTGTTTACCTAACAAAACTCTTAATTTGTTCATTGTGATTTTTTTTATTATAGGATAAACTGCAAATGGATTTAAACAAATGTAGTCAAAGTAACGTGTAACAGAAGCTGTTTTAAAGCTCAATTACTGTTTACCTAAAAAACACTTAGTTTGTTCAGTGTGAATGTTTTTTTTTTTTTTTTTTTTTTTTTGTGATATCCCAGGATACAGGAAGCAAAATGTATTTGAAATAAGGTGATCAAAGTTAAGGTTCAATAACAGTTTACCTATCAAAACAATTAATTTATTCTTTAATCATTCACTGAAAAGACTTTATATGAAGTCTCATAACACATCAATTGACTAAACTGATAAAAGTTATAACATTAGATGCAAATACGAGCAACTTTTTGGTTGTGTTAATACATACAATTGGTAAGCAAATAGCATTTTCATTAGCCTCATTCATAAGAGAAATTGTCGGATGTCCGCTGAATTGGATAATCTATTCTATTCTATACATTTTTCATCAGTTGCTTTTATCAAAATATTGCAAATTAAAAACACGTAGCTCTAATACAAAGATCTCTTTTTGATAAAGGTCTAACTACGAATTGATACATATTGCGATAATGACATATTTGCCCTTTATTTATTATATTATTATTATTATTATATATATTATTATTATTATTATTATTATTATTATTATTATTATTATTATTACTGCTAAGCCACAACCCTAATTGGAAAAGCAGCTGCTATAAGCCCAAGGGCTCCAACAGGGAAAATAGCCCAGTGAGGAAAGGAACTAAACTACAAGAGAAGTTTAAGAACAATAATAACATTAAAATAAATATTTTCATATATAAACGATAAAAATTTCAAAATAACAAGAGGAAGAGAAACAAGATAGAATAGTGTGCCCAAGTGTACCCTCAACCATATGTAAAAATAAAGAAAGATAAAAAAAAAGACAAGGAATGTCCAAACATTATATCATACATCATTTGGGAAGGTTAAAAAAAAACCAGAGATGGGCAAAATGGTAAAGTGATATACATACACGTTCGAATGTCTGAAATTGCTCTAATATTTTAGTCTTTCTCAAAAACTTTTGACTTTCTCGATTATTTTAGAGTTGCTAAACTATTTAGTCTTGCTCGAATATTTTAGACATAATAATTTCACCTTAGGCTTACTCGAATACCTGCTCAACTTTAACTTCGACTTACTTGAATACTTTAGACTTGCTAAAATTTGTTGTTTTGCTCGAGTATTTTATAGTTACCCGAATATTTTAACCTTTCCCAAATGTTTTGGAATTGATCAAAAACTTTAGACGTACTAAATATTACTTAGCATAGTTTCATATGCACTGTTAAAAAAGCCGTAATTTCAACCGGAAATTCTCCGTAAAAAAATATACTGTTCTCAGCCGTATTTCAGTAAAATACAGGCGACCGTAATTTTTACCCTACTTTGTTATTATCATTTACGGGTTGGTGATCGTAATATAACTCCTTAACGTCAATATATCCGTTTTTAAAACGGTAAATGCCTGGCAACATTTATTCTAGGATTTTTATCGTTTTTTTCGGTAATTTTTTAAGTGTATCTTCTTGAGTATTTTAGCATAGCTTGACTATTTTAAACTTACTCTGATATTTCAGAATGTTAAATAGAATTGTATTCTCATTAAATGACTAAAATTTAATACAAAATGATAAACGGGAAATATAATTGATAGAATCTCAGCATAAAAGACTATTAGTAAGAAGTGACGTTAAACAAAATATTTTGAGCTGTGGCTAAGATGTGGAATGATCTTCCTAATCGGGTAGTTGAATCGTAGAACCAGAAAAGTTCAAACTTATAGCAAATATTTCTATGTTGAACATAAGTCTTTTATAGTTTATTTATAAAATATTTGTTTTGACGTGGTTACTGTTTTTAAAATACTTCATTTTTATTGTTCATTACGTCTTATACCGTTTATTTATTTCCTTATTTCCTTTTCTCGTTGAGCTATTTTTCCCTGTTGGAACCCTTGGCTTATAGCATCTTGCTTTTCCAACTAGGGGTTGAAGCTAAGCTAGTAATAATAATAATAATAATAATAATAATAATAATAATAATAATAATAATAACTATTATTATTATTATTATTATTATTATTATTATTATTAATAGAATGCCTGGTATTTAACGAAGGCACATCTATCCTCCATAAGGTTTCAACTGTCTTTTCATATCAAAATATTTTATTTTGATGATTTCTTAAAAGTTTATTTAACCATCATTAACCTTTTTTTCAACGCCAAGCCTCCCACTTAGATAAATCAATCAATCAACTCTGAGGAAACCATCCTATTACTTATAATACAGAATATCTCGACTATGATATGCTATAAATAACTATAATGAGTATCTAACACTTATGCTAATGGAGATCACGTGAAAGGGTCAGGTATGTATGGAAGTAATGGGTCCTAAGGGAGGGATGTAGGGGGACCTAGGGCATGGAAGCAGGGGCCCTAGAGTAGAGAAATAGAGGGCCCTAGGGTATTGAAGCAGGGGCCTAGAGTAGAGAAGTAGGGGGGTCGGTTCCTACAGTAGGGATGTAGGGGGCCCTAGGTTAGGGAAGCTGGGGGACTATCAGGGGCCCTAGGGTAGTGAGGTAGGGGGGCCTAAAAGGGGCCTGGGTTGGGAAGTATGGAACCCTAAGATAGGAAAGCAAGAGGCCCTAGGGTATTGAAACAGGGCACCCTAGAGTAAGAAGGAGGGGCTCTAGGTTAGGGAAGCAGGGGGCCTAGCAGGGGGCCTTAGGGTATGGAAGTAGGGGGCCTAAGGTAGGGGAGTATGCAGCCCTAAGATAGGAAAGCAGGGAGCCCTAGGATATTGAAACAGGGGACCTAGAATAGGAAAGTAGGGTAGGGAAGTAGGGGGCCTTAGGGTAGGGAAGTAAGGGCCTAGCAGGGGGCCTATGGTAGGAAGTATGAGCCTAAGATAGGGAAGCAGGGAGGCCCTAGGGCAGGGACCGAGTCTGTCTCCTTCATTAGCAGGTAATATTACCTTGATTCAAGGTACCTTGCTTTACATGAGGCAATGGCCGAAATAATCTTATAATGAAGGGGAGGCGTTGGACTTCTAAAGTTCTGGTATGTGGTAACATAATTTACTTAAGGTGGTGTAAGGGATTTCCTTATAAAGTAACATTTGTGTACAACATGATTCGTACATACTCGGTTTTATTTCAAGGAAGGAAAGTAGAAATAAGTTTTCTACCATTCTCTTATGTGGCTGTGTATTTTTTTCATGAATAAGCAGTTTATGATTTCTTTTGAGCAAAATATTATAAGAAAGTAAGTCATGGCTATTCAAAACAAAAACCAAAATGTTATCAGTTGGGTATTTCATCATATTTTGTTCATTTATGAAAATGTTAAGTGTCATAATTAGGGATGCCTAATAAGAAAGAACAATTAATTTTGGCGAGGTGAAAGTACTGTAAGTTAATTATGCAAGTAACATGGCAAGAGTAAATGAAAGATCATGAGAAGAGAGAGAGAAGAGAGAGAGAGAGAGAGAGAGAGAGAGAGAGAATAAAAACTAATAATCTTTATGCAAAGATTTTTAAATCTATACATATGAATTAAGTAACAAATACTAAGTGACGAGAAAAATGGAAAAACCCACTGGATTTCACAAAATTCAACACAAAAATGTGTAAAGTAAAAAGTTATAATATCAGATTTGCAATAAATGAAAACTGAAATGTGATGAACTAATGTGGAAATCGGGATCAGACAAATCCAAGGTTTCATGAAAGAAAATAAATGAAGAGAGAGAGAGAAGAGAGAGAGAGAGAGAGAGAGACCCCTCTAGGCCCAACGTGACTGCGACTTAAGATCCACTCTGACCCACCTTTATGATGGCATATGGCCCTCAAATTACCCCTTTTTGGATTCAATCTTCCTATGTGTTCAGACGACCTTATATGACTAAATGAAGAATCTCCCCGCCAGTCAAGTGATATATCTTAAGGATGTGATGCCCGTGTCTTTACTTCGAGAGAGTGTGGGAAAATATTCTTTTAATGAAGAGTACGCAAATTAAACACCTGTGACAGTATTCAGTCGAGTGATGGACTAGATTTTCTGCGCAATGTTACGCTTTGGGTTGGAATTCTACGCTGGTTTTAGTTGTTGTTATGTTTACTAACAAGTGTATGTGTATATATATATATATATATATAAATATTATATATATATATATAATATATATATATATATATATATACATACATGCATGCATACATATATACATGCGTATATTTATACAAATATATTCATGCGTAAGAATAAACATATATGCATTTTTCTATGTATGTATATCATTACATAGTTATATACATATAATTACACAAATACGTACGTATATACACACATACATAGGCTTATATATAAATGTGTGTGTATGTATGTATGTATGTATGTATACATACATACATACATACATATATATATATATATATATATATATGTATGCATGTATGTATACATAATCGTTCTCAAGCAAGCTAGTTGTCCCTAACTATGAATTAATGTTGAATTAATGTTAAAACGTTTTACCTTGCAATCAATGTACAATCATGTGGACATAAAAAACAGACAATATTTTTATATTAACAGACTTAAAGGCACTCTGGGATTGGGAAATAAAATTACCTAAAACTAAAACAGAGTAACAAAGTCCAAAAAAACTGGTCTTTGAAATCTAAGGCAATTTAAAAAAAAAATCCCAAAAAGGAAAAAATACAAAACACAATCACTTAATAT
>NC_090743.1:41822031-41829531 GCF_036898095.1 Palaemon carinicauda
TATATATGTATACATATGTTTGTATGTATGTTTATATATAACACATACATAACATGCATTTAGATATATGCATTATGCATATATGTGTATATATATGTATACACATACATATATACATGCATAAATAAATGACATGCATTAAAAAATTTAAGACCTCATAATTTGCAACGACATTTTATATCACAAAGCATACCAAAACCCATCCTTTAATTATTCCCCAGGACAATAAATCTGCTTTCATCCCTTAAGCAAAACAGCCAAAAATATCTTCCCTCTTCGATCGCTAATCCATGTTTATATCTACCGATAACACAGACGTATGCGCGCTCACCCTTTTCCACTCGTAACATTAATGTGTCTGACCTGACCTCGCTATCGCCGGAGGTCATCGCGACAGATTAGGTATTTGCATATCAAAAAAAAAAAAAAAAAAAAAAAAAAAATCAAGACTTTCATCTTTATATCTTTAAAGGATGAATTTAAGCTTTGGCGAAGCATTAAACATAACTTTTTACTTGTTTGGTAAATATCGCTGCGAGTTTAATCCATATCATAAGTTTGACGTTTCATTTATTACTCTCTCTCTCTCTCTCTCTCTCTCTCTCTCTCTCTCTCTCTCTCTCTCAAAATCCAATTAAAATAGGTTCCAATCCAGGCGAGGGTAGATATGATTTAAAATATTCTTCATAGAGAGTATTCGATATTAGGAAGAATTTTTGGCCTAACATTTGAAGGTATAATAAATAGTGACGATATGATCATATATATATATATATATATGTATGTATATATACCGTACATATAAATACATACATATGCCTATATATATATATATATATATACACTGTACATACTGCGCTAGCACCTTACCAAATACAAATATCCTATCTGACATTAATATTTCCTACCATTCCCCAATGAACGAAATGAGAAAGAAACAGCAGCAGCAAAACGATAAGTAATATGACTATAGAGGCTTTGTATAAAAAGTAAAAGGAGTCCTTCTGCGCATGTGCCTCTCGCCTCCAGCATTAGCAGCAACACCCCATTGGGAGATGGTTATCCCGTTGGATCCAGTGAAGCAGCGGAAATACTCCATAATCTTCTCGTATGACATATGGATAGATAAAGAGAGAGAGAGAGAGAGAGAGAGAGAGAGAGAGAGAGAGGACTATCCTATTGAATCTTTCCCCTTATCGTTTCCTAACCAGCAGTCGCCTTCTTTTTTTTTATAGGGCGACTCATATATTTATACATTTCTGACGCGTGTCATCTTTTATCAAGCTGAGTCCTTTTGTAAGTCAGTCTCTCTCTCTCTCTCTCTCTCTCTCTCTCTCTCTCTCTCTCTCTCTCTCTCCATAGATGAAGAAGACATTTATACGCAAATATTTCAAGGCTTGGTAAGAGAAATAGTTTCTCCTCACTGGGCTCTTATAGTAGTGAATAACATCAGCTGACATGTTTATATGTTTACGTTGCTCGTTGGCTTATAGTTCACGGAGGGCACGCGTCTCGTTTAATTTGTAAACACGCAATTATATCCTTGAACTTACGGGCTGCCGACGCAAGAGCCCGTGTCTTACGTAAGGTAGGGCAATCTAAAACGAACGAACGATTTGCTTAAGGAAATAAAATAGAAGCGTTCTGCAATCGCTCTAGATTTAAAACTAAAGCCAAAAAGGTCCAATGTATAAACAAGGTCATATGAGATGCAAAAGGTTTTAAGATAACTTTCCTTGCATAAGGATTTGACAACTTTAAAAATACTTTTATTCTGCATATACATTTTTCAATATAATAAATTCATTAATTTATTTTTAGTTTTTATATGGTAACTATTTTATTTCTCTAGGACTTACAATATATTATAAGACAATGTATGATATATTTCAATAGCATATAACGAAAATCTTGAGGGTCATAAGGAAAAAACTACATAAAATCAATTCATTTATGCAGCATTTGCCTTTTCAACCTTACTTCAATGAGTTATCAAAATTCCTCTTCAAATTAAGAGGAAATTTTCCATTTTTGTTCATTTTTTTATATCAAAGTTAATCATTTTCGGTTCCTAGGCCCGAAATTTCTTATGAAGAGCAGATCCGCAAAAACTTTCACAACGCTTCCAAAAGGCTAAAATCAGAGGCTAAAAAATACTTTCACTTACTGCACAGCCTCTATAACGTTTACAACACTTATCGCTGTTACCAACCCCCTATAGATATTAATAGATTATCTAAAATCTAATTATAATTATTAAAATTATAAACATAATAACAACTAACATTACCAAAGGAATATTTTGTATAAGCCCGGAATTATCGCTACAGAAGCATAAATAGTTAGTTAAGAGGTTTTGAATTAAAAACCCCAAAAATTAAAGATTACTTTAAACTACCTACTTATTACTATGAATTACTGTACTATCGTATCATTTTCAATGTATACAAATGTTTCTTCTCCTGTTGACATACAATCATAAACGTAGGGCCAAAACTAGAACAGGATGACTGAAAATAGAGAAAATGAATTACTTTGCCAAAATCTAAACACTATGTCATATCAAGGACTTGAATATTATATTATTCAGGGTTGTGGCGGCCGATGTGGTAACGTCCCTGACTGGAGTAAACTTCGTAATTTACCTAAAGAAAACAATAGATTTTAATAGTTTCACAAACCCACATACCTAACAAAAATCAATTTGAATCAAACTTCATAAACAAAACAGTAATTCAATAAACATTTGACAAGAACCACATTATCTAAATAAAGAATTATTATACTATTCATGGCAAAACAGAAATTTATACTGTTTTTTTTTTTTTCCTTGTTTCCTTTCCTCACTGGACTACTATTCACGGTTGGACCCATTGGGCTTATAGCATCTCAAGTTTTCCAACCTAGGGTTATAGCTTAGCTTATAATAATAATAATAATAAATAATAATAATAATAATAATAATAATAATAATAACAAACACTCCCCGGTTCAAATGTCTAAATATCATCCATATCAGAACTTCCTTTTGCTTCTTCCTCTTCTTCTTCTTATTCTTCCTTTTCTTTTTCTTCTTCTTCCTCTTCCTATCTAGTCGCTTACAGGATGAGTCACGCGTGAAAGAATTGAGGACTAAGGGTTATGGGTGGGTCTTCCTAGAAAAGGTTGCGTAAGGTCATAACCTTAGGTTACTAAGATCCACCCCGGAAACTTCCTCTCTCTCTCTCTCTCTCTCTCTCTCTCTCTCTCTCTCTCTCTCATTGTAACTATAATCCAGCAAAACGGCCGAACTAGTTTGTCCAATGAACAATTTGAAAAAATCTTCGTCATCTCTCTCTCTCTCTCTCTCTCTCTCTCTCTCTCTCTCTCTCTATTTTAACTATATCCAGCAAAGTTGCTGAACTAGTTTGCCCAATGAACAATTTAAATAAAATCTTCCTCTCTCTCTCTCTCTCTCTCTCTCTCTCTCTCTCTCTCTAGTTTGTCCAATGAACAATTTGAAAAAATCTTCGTCTTCTCTCTCTCTCTCTCTCTCTCTCTCTCTCTCTCATTTTAACTATATCCAGCAAAGTTGCTGAACTAGTTTGCCCAATGAACAATTTAAATAAAATCTCTCTCTCCTCTCTCTCTCTCTCTCTCTCTCTCTCTCATTTTATCCAGCAAAGTTGCTGAACTAGTTTGTCCAATGAACAATTTCAATAAAATCTTCGTCTCTCTCTCTCTCTCTCTCTCTCTCTCTCTCTCTCTCTCTCATTTTATCCAGCAAAGTTGCTGAACTAGTTTGCCCAATGAACAATTTAAATAAAATCTTCGTTTCTCTCTCTCTCTCTCTCTCTCTCTCTCTCTCTCTCTCTCTCTTTAAAGGCTTAAAGGCCGCTCATGAATGGAAGAAATAAAGGACAGTAACATTGCCCTATCAAGCAGGACAATGCCCTACAGACTGACCACATTAAATATGATCAGCGCCCAAACACTCTCTACACCCTAGCTAGGACCACGAATGGCCAGGCAATGGCTGCTGATGACTTAGCAGCTAGACCTATAGGCTCCCACAAACCCGCCACCCCCCCCCCCATCCTTATCTCACAAGGATGGTGAGGTTACAGTGACCAAAAGAACTAACAAGTTTTGACCGGTATAACCCACAACATCGGGGTACCACAACCCTCTTGTTATTATAACTATAATCCAACAAAGTAAAGTGGCTGAACTCGTTTTCCAATGAACAATTTTAGAAATTACACTCCAAATCCCCTGATTGCTGTTTACACCAACTCTCCTACAAACAAACCACTTCAGTTTATTTGTTTGTGCATTGGGAACATTAAGATAACATTTACGCAATGAATTACATGAAAATCTCGCCAAAGTTGGTCCTCGTTATTCCCAGCAATTTATTGAATATTGGAATGATATTAACACAATGTTTTTAAAAAATTAACTCTCTCTCTCTCTCTCTCTCTCTCTCTCTCTCTCTCTCTCTCTCTCTCTCAATAGCAAAAACAAGCCATAGCAGTCTGATAATTCTCCCAAAGGCCTACCACTGGGGTCAGGGAGGCCGATCTATACCGATGTACAACTGAAGAGAAATCCTATATTCACACTACGTTATCAAGTTAATAAAAATTGAAAAACCAGATTAGAAAAAAAGATACGGAGTAAAAAATAAGAAGTTGAGGTATTCAGTGGTCGAAGAAACGTGTTAAGTCGCTTTGTAGCTTTGCTTAAGCCACTATATATATATATATATATATATTGTTGGGTAAAGATAGTTAACTAATTATTACTGCAAGAAACATTACTCAGGTAAGCATTCAACGATTGCTTCTGTTATAGTTACTTTGATTATTGCTGTTCTATTCAACATATATTTCTTATATTTCGTTTTCTCGTTAATTTTTATAGCTGTTTCACCCACAGATGCTCTTTTCCCACACACACACACACAGAGAGAGAGAGAGAGAGAGAGAGAGAGAGAGAGAGAATAGCCTTCAACATTTTCAGTAATAACATGTATATAAATATAAATATATATACACATACGCACACACACATACATACATTATATATATATATATATATATATGCATGTATATATATACTGCTCATATATATATATATATATATATAATACTTATATACATATACATACATATATATACATATATATAAAGTCCTGACTAAGAATGAAGCAAAAATTTGAATGAGACCCCGTATCAACAACAAATATCAAACAGAAAAAAATTGTAGTTTTCATCCTATCCTGAAACCCAACTTAAGCTCAGTTTATCAGGAGACATGTCTTCAATATGAAGACATCTCTTATATATATATATATATATATATATGTATATTCCTTTCTGAGTGGGGATACCTTAACGTGGTGAAAGGTTTGTGTATCGCCATGATTAGCAAAGTTGTACTAGTGAGAGTCACCCATACTAGGTTGGCTTGCTGTGAGTGATCACACGAAAATCTCCCACCATCACCAATCTGCACTGGCCAGCGTGGTGATAAAAAACTGGCCAAACCCCAGACATGAATAAGGACATGTCTGTGGCCGTTGTCCTACAGTGGACTAGAAACAGCTGCATTTCTTGTTGTTGTTGTTCTTGTTGTGTGTGTGTATATATATTATAAATATATATATATATATATATATATATATAATACAAATATATACGTGTATATATATACATATATATATATATATATATATGTATATATGTGTGTGTGTGTATATATATACATGTATATATATATATATATATATATAAAGGAAAGAGTGAAAATGTTAACTTTTCATAAAATCTAGCATTAAAAGGTAGCAAAAACCTCTTCCCTTTCATCCTGCGTGTAATTTCGTCACTGTGCCATCAGATAAAGCCATTATCCTTTGCCGTCTGCAAACCCAACGAGATTATCCGCTGCTCGGGAAAACAGATTCTTGCTCGATTCGAGTCTGATAGCGACGGGGGGAATTGTAAGGCCGACATTTAAGTTGATTTACGAACGCTGAAAGCCTGGGTTTTGCAATGAGGGGACTGTTCGTTTACAACTTACCATCCTCAAAATAAATTTGATTTACGGGTTAGAAGTTTCCTCTTACCTTTTCTTTTTAGATATTTGTATTTTTAACGTTTCTGAATCGTTGATATAGTTTATTAAACTCAATTATAACTTGGGTTAATTACAACAAAATGAAAGATTTATTACTCTCAAGATAGCGTGAAAACGGTTTGTAAATTTTTAAATATTTTTAATGATATTTTCATTTCTAGTATTCTTAAATATTTAAATTAATTGATTAAACTCAATTATAACTAGGATTAATTAGGATGAAATGGAAGACTTCTAGCTTTTTCAAGATAGCGTGGAAGTTTCTCAGTTTATGAAAGTTGAAATGAATGTGATTTACTATTTTTCCTCCTCTCTTTATGTCTACTTCTTTCTAAATTCCGCTGAATACTTTATTCCAGACCGAGGGATGACTTCATAAAAAAAATAAAATCAATCGAATTAAAATTCTACGAATATGACAAAGGAAAATTCAGGCAATTTTAACTATTGTCTTCCTTAAAAAAAGGAGAATCAATTGAATTGAAAATAGCATGAATTTGACAAAAGAAAATTAATCAATTTCAATAGACGTACAAAGGGAAAATGAATCGAATTACTAATACCACAAATATAAAAACAGAAAATGCATGCAATCTTAACTATTCTAACTAACATGAAACAACGTCATTTCTTAGGGTGGTATATATTTCGGGTATCCAAACAAGTGCCAATTTAATGTCTTCACAAATGGAACTGAAGGGATGAATTAAAATTACGAAACGATCTTTTTAAATGGTTTTGGCAACTCGTGAAGGACGTTCACTTAGGTTGAGAAGAGTAGGACTGGTTTTAAAAATACGTTGTATAAAACTTTGACTCTTTACGTTCATGCACTTTTCATTTTTAGGGTCGTTGTGGCCTGGCTGATAACGTCGCTGCCTGGTGTTTGCCAGTCAGGAGTTCGAGTCCCACTCAGGCTCATTAATGCCATTAGTGTCTGCATCCTTACCATTCTTGTGAACTAAGGTTGGAAGGTTTTGGGAAGCCTATAGGCTATCTGCTGAGTCATCAGCATCCATTGCCTGGCCCTACCCGGTCCTAGCACGGGTGGAGAGTAGGCTTGGGCGCTGATCATTTGTATATATGGTCAGTCTCTAAGGCATTGTCCTTCTTGATATGACAATGTCACTGTCCCTTGCCTCTAACATTCATGAGCGGCCTTTGAACCTTAAACCTTTTGGTAAGAGAGGCACCACGTTTCATGGGAAGTACATTCGTACTAACACGTTTAAAGGTTTAAAGGCCGCTCATCAATGGCAGAGGCAAGGGACAGTGACATTGCCCTATCAAGAAGGACATTGCCTTAAAGACTCACTATATATACAAATGATCAGCGCCCAAGCCCCCTCTCCACCCAAGCTAGGACCAGACCAAGAAGGG
>NC_090743.1:41842031-41864531 GCF_036898095.1 Palaemon carinicauda
AGCTTATTTCTCAACCTTTTGCTCGACCTTGACCTTAACCTTTGACCTTAACATGTATCAATTGGCGTGGATTTTCATGCAGTCATATATGAACCAAATTTATAGTCTCTGTGACAACGATGCCCAAACTTATGCTGGTTGCGTGAATTAGACACTTTGCTTGACCGTGGCCTTGACCTTGACCTTTGACTTTGACCTTCCAAAAGGTAATAATTTTCAGCTTTTTACATAACAGTTAATCCCTGCAAGTTTCATTACACTAAGTTTAAAAGTGTGGCCAGAAAGCTGTTCACAAACAAACACACACAAACACACATAACCTCCTTCCAACTTCGTTGGCGAAGGTACTAATAGACTAATATAGTTACTACTGTGATAGTCTTAAAATTTTTCTTTTCTGTATCAGCCAATTTCAACAGCAAGGATAGAAAACAATTCACTTATAAATTGTTCCATAATCGTTTGGTTTAAAATACATAAAAGCCATGATAATTAACTATCAAATCTAAAGTTACCATTTTTAAAGTAAGAAAAAAAAACAGCTTTTATAGATCAAGAATGATCTGAAATAAAATTTCACTTGTAAATTATATAATATTCTTTTGGTTTTAAACGTAAAATCTTAATAATCAACTTTTAAAACTAAAACCATGCTTTTGTAAATAAAAGAAAAAAAAAACAATTTCAAACACCAAACAAAGTCTGAAAAAAAAAATTACTCATAAATCATATATTCGTTTGATTTCAGAACTAAGGTTCCCCTTTTCTAAATGAAAAAAGAAATAGGTTTCAAAACCAAAAAATGGTCTTAAAATTTTTAAAAACTTATAAATGATATAATATTCATTTGATTTCAAGCACATAAAATCTGAATAATCAACTTTTAAAGCTAAATTTACACTTTTTAAAGTAAGAAAAGAATTTCCAACCCAAGAAAGGACAGAAAAAAATTCATTCACAAATATAATATTCGTTTGGTTTCAAACATATAAAATCTGAATAATCAAATTTTAAACCTAAATTTACCCTTTTTAAAGAAAGAAAAAATTATTCAAACCCAAGAAAGGACTGAAAAAAAAAATTCTCTTCCAAATTCTATAATATTAGTTTGGTTTTAAACATATAAAATCTAAATAATCAGTTTCTAAAGCTGAATTTACCTTTTTAAAGTAATAAAAACAGCTTTCAAACCACAAGAAATGTCTGAAAAGAATATCACTTATAAATTATATAATACCCGTTTGATTTCAAACGAAAAATCTGATTAATCAACTTTTAAACCCAAATTTACCCTTTCTTAAAATAAGAAAAACATATTTCAAACCCCAAGAAATGCCTGGTTCCTTCCTCGCATGATTCCAGCCAATGTATCTGAAGCTTTTTAATTATATGTCATTTTCGGAGCCCCATAGTCTAGGGAGTCTGTGTATGGAACCTAAGACCAGGGGACTAATGCCACGTCATGCTGTGAAGTAATTTGCCAGTAATTAGAATGTAATTACTGTTAGAGAAAAAACACATGTAAATGTTCGACTGATGTGGATATTTTTCAGCCTCTGCTGAACCCACACCTATAATTCTAAAGTTTATGGGGAATTTGGGTGGACTTCCCTTTCGTTGTGCGTGTTTATATATATATATATATATATATATATATATATATATATATATATATATATATATATATATACATATACAAACGCACGCGCACACACACACACACACACATATATATATATATATACACACAAATATATATATATATATATATATATATATATATATATATATATACATACATACCTTATATATATATATATATATATATATATATATATATATATATATATATATAAATATATATACTGTATATATGCATACATTATAGACAGTATATACAAATGTGTATGTAAATATATCGTAGGTTTAAAGGTTTAAATGTCGCTCATGAATAGAAGAGGAAGGGGACAGTGACGTTGCCCTATCAAGCAGGACAATACCCTAAAGACTAACCTTATATACAGATGATCAGCACACAAGCCTCTCTCCATACAAGCTAGGACCAAGGAGGGCCAGGCAATGGCTGCTGATGACTCAGCAGATAGACCTATAGGCCCCCAAAACCCCCATCCTCACCTCACAAGGATAGTGAGGTTGCAGCGACCAAAGAAACTATCGAGTTTTGAGCAGGACTCTAACTCCCAGTTTGGCGTTCACCAGTCAGGGACGTTAACACATCTGCCACCACAATATATACAATACATACAGTGTGTATTTATACATATGTATACAGGTATATATATATATATATATATATATATATATATATATATATATATATATATATACATACAAATACAAATTCGTATAATTATTTATGAATATTTTCCAAAATAACATGCCTGTATGGACACTTACACCATCATGAACGCCCCTCTACATACCACAATCCCTTGTACTTGTGATTAACACGAGAGTAACTACACAATCATAAAGGGGAGATCATCTCCATAGATGGCGTTCTTCTCAATTCAGTTGATATGTAATTAAGATCGTAATTTAAAGCTCACCCCTAGTAATTGAACAGTCATTATCGGTAATTAACGACACCGTAGAGCAAGTGTAACACCTCTCTGTGATTAACAGTGGTATTTCCGTTGTTACAGATTCCTTCATGGATGACTGTTCCGTAAAGAAACTTGTGATAAACTGTGTGATTACCAGAATCGACTACAGTAATTCCATCTGCTAAAATCTACCAAAAATAAGACTTAAAAAATTACAAAACATAATAAACAGAGGAGCAGGACTATACTAATTGATCTACACTGACTGCAGATTAATGCGAGAATTAAATTTAAAAAATGTACAATAACCCACCAAGTTATTAGAACCGGTCGTCCAAAATATCTAAGAAAATTGCTACATATTGTGCAACCAACAAATCGTGTTATACATGTCTACTGTAGTCTCTAGAGCCTTTAAATATGCAGCCCCAAGACTATACAATAGGCTCCCACGAGACATCCGAATAATTGAAGTTATTAATGCTTTTAAGAGGAAACTGACGACCTTATTTTGTGAGTGTTTTGACAGTGATGATCAAACAGTAAGCGCACAATACGCATTGCGATATGTTAAATGCTCTCGAATAAACATGATAAAACAACCGTGTAGGTCCGGTAGAGACTAGAGTTCTCCTGCTGTACAGGACCAGATAAGCAGCCCTTAAAGTAAAAGTAAGTAAGCAATATCAAAGTCGATGGACTGAAATGGTTTTGTAATATGAGAAATACAAATTGGAAGATGACGTCGAGATATCTGATGAACTTCAAAAGCTCAAACTTGCAGCAAAGAGATATCTGATGAACTCCAAAAGTTCCAACTTGCAGCAAAGAGATATCTGATGAACTTCAAAAGTTCAAACTTGCAGCAAAGAAATATCTGGTAAACTTCAAAAGTTCAAAATTGCAGCAAAGAGATATCTGATGAACTTCAAAAGTTCAAACTTGCAGCAAAGAGATATCTGATGAATTCCAAAAGTTCCAACTTGCAGCAAAGAGATATCTGATGAACTTCAAAAGTTCAAACTTGCAGCAAAAAGATATCTGGTAAACTTCAAAAGTTCAAACTTGCAGCAAAGAGATATCTGATAAACTCCAAAAGTTCAAACTTGCAGCAAAGAGATATCTGGTAAACTTTAAAAGTTCAAACTTGCAGCAAAGAGATATCTGGTGAACTTCAAAAGTTCAAACTTGCAGCAAAGAGATATCTGGTAAACTTCAAAAGTTCAAACTTGCAGCAAAGAGATATCTGATGAACTCCAAAAGTTCAAACTTGCAGCAAAGAGATATCTGGTGAACTTCAAAAGTTCAAACTTGCTGCTAATGTTTTTATGTTGAACAGGCTGACATAAGTCTTTTTACAGTTAACATTTGAAATATCTATTTTAATGTTGTTAAGGTTTTTAAAATATTTTATTCTAATAGTTCATTACTTCTTATAGCGTTTATTTATTGCCTTATTTCCTTTCCTCACTGGGTTATTTTTCCCTGTTGGAGCCCTGGGGCTTATAGCATCTTACTTTTCCTACCAGAGTTGTAGCATGGCTAATAATAATAATAATAATATTAATAATAATAATAATAATAATAATAATAATAATAATAATCTGTAGGGATGGAAGTGGATATTGTAAATAAGATCAAAACGATTTTAGATTCTTCGTAACTGGAAAAGAGACAAGTAGTCCCAAAGGTCGAGGTAGAGTTAGAGAAAAGAGATTTTTATCACTTCCAACATTATTTTATGAATCTTTTCATAGCTTATTTATCTATATATCAATCTAATTACATAACATATATGTACTTTATATATATATATATATATATATATATATATATATATATATATATATATATTTATATATATATATATATATATATATATATATAAATATATATATATATATATATATATATATATATATATATATATATATATATATATGTGTGTGTGTATGCGTGTATGGAAGAAACAATACAAAGAGCTAAAAAAGATCAAATAAATCGACGTAGAAAAATCTGCCATTCAAAACTAATTTCCCAAGAAAAAATTAAAAGAAAAAAAATAACTAATTGAAAATGACAATGGTTATGAAAACCACCAAAAACAGATGTTTCAAAATAACATTGGAGTCTTATCAATTTCCTCTACTGTGATTTGACAAACAAATATGGAAACCGAATAATAAACTATTGAATAGTCAAAATAAAAAGAAACTTTCAAGGTAGCTTCCAAAAGATGAAAAAATATAAATCTCAAGATAAACATGTCTACGATACCACAACAAAATCGATGTTTCCATCCACTTCTGTCACTAGAGGTCAAAATACCATCACCCGCTACTGAAGCGAT
The DNA here is from genome assembly GCF_036898095.1 of Palaemon carinicauda. Taxonomy (NCBI): domain Eukaryota; kingdom Metazoa; phylum Arthropoda; class Malacostraca; order Decapoda; family Palaemonidae; genus Palaemon; species Palaemon carinicauda. The sequence goes on from NC_090743.1 coordinate 41,846,949, forward strand.
CGACCATACAAGACATCAGCCCTTGTCTGCCTAGCTGCCTACCTGGTATTATACACACTGTATGCATGTACGTACTTCGCATACGATCAAGTGCGTATGTGCGTACGTGTTTGTTTGCGTGTCCACTTTCGTGTGTAATTACACGTTTCCGGATATGTTTACAAGGAGTGACACGTGTTCTGGCACTTTCCCACCCTTGGCCCGTATCATTTCGGCAGCCCGTCTCTCCTGATTACATACATCACTGGAGCTGGGACTGAAGATTCTCTAACTGGAGGAGGAGGAGGAGGAAGAGGAGGAGGAGGAGGAGGAGGAGGAGTTGGTTTAAGGGAGACAAAAATATCGGTTTTAGAAATATATGGGGATCCATTATCACGAAAACGACTTTTTGTAAAATTTATGGCTGGTGACCCCATTGTTATTAACTATGTTAATGTTTTTAAATAAAGAATTATTGATGGCCCCAAGGTCGGTTGTAATGGAAAATTACTTTAATAAATATTAAAACAATGATCAATAACAGAAAACTGCCTCCATAACAAATTATTAATTACTGGATTATCAATCATCGTGAGAAGTCCCTTAAATATTTATCTATTTATCTATAAGCATATATAAACACATATATATACATATATATATACAGTATATATATATATATATATATATATATATATATATATATATATATATATATATATACATATATATATATATATATATATATATATACTGTATATATATATATATATATATATATATATATATATATATATATACTGTACACATATATATATATATATATATATATATATATATATATATATATATATATGTGTGTGTGTGTGTGTGTGTATCCCAATGACCGGCTATTATGAATAAAATAATTGCATGAAAGTCAGATCAATATAAAAAACCTTGACAGATTATCATAGAAGGGTATATGGTGGTAATTACTTCCGTCAACAAAGCCGGAAGGAGGTTATGTTTTACCCCCTGTTTGATGTGTGTGTTGCTTGTTTGTGAACAGCTTCCTGGCCACAATTTTAATCGAAGAATAATGAAACTCGCATGGATTAACTACTATGTAAAAAGCTGGAAATTATAAAATTTTGGATGGTCAGGGTCAAAGGTCAAGGTTACGGACGAGCAAATTGTCCAGAAATAAGGTGCCGCGGCGGAGGGCTGTGCTCTACTGAGTGCCTCTCTAGTTACTGATGCCTTAAGAATAACCTAAATTACTTCAAGATTATTAACAGCCCAATAACATAGCTATGAAAAAAATATCCTGATACAAAGACCCGATGAAATGCAATAATCTAAAAATCATTGAAAACGATTCTATTCACTGTTATGAACTTCAAAAAGTTCAAACTTGCAGCAAATGATTCTATGTTGAATAGGCAGATTTAAGTCTCTTTTTATAGTTTATATTTGAAAGATCTTTTAATATTGTTACTGTTCTTAAAGTATTTTATTTTAATTGTTTATCACCTTTTATATAGTTTACCTATTTCCTTATTTATTTTCATCACTGGGCTATTTTTCCCTGTAGGAGCCCTTGCGCTTATAGCATCCTGCTTTTCCAACTAAGGTTGTAGCTTAGCTAGTAATAATAATAATATTTGATGATATAAATAATATATAACTTTTATAACTATTGCAATGGGAAATTGGCTTGGGCAATTGCCCCTCTCAAAATCCAAGACTTTTTAAAACGCCAAATCAAAAAGTCTCTTGTTGAAATATCAACAGAAAAAAATATAAAAGAATAAATTTTAGATGGAATAAATTTATAAATGGCGAACAAAAGACACGTAAAGCATTGGCTAATTAAAATATCTATCTTAAATTTAAAATCATCTGCATATAAACGTACAAAGAATAAAAAAAAAATAGAGAAAAATCAAAATAAGAAAACAAAACATTCTGTTTTCAAACGGCCGAAAAAAAAGCTGTCGAATGCGAGAAGGGATTACAAAAGGACCAACAATAGAAATAGATAATACTCCACACCTTTTAGAAACTGAATAGGCAAAGGCACCCCACCCCCCTCTTCAATAGTACGCCTCCCAATAACCCCCCTCAACCCTCCTCTTGAAAGACCCAGAGACGTGGACCTCCATCCTATTCAACATATTGGAGGATGAATATCTTTGATTTATAAAGGGTGTTTGGTGCAGGTTCACCTTTATGCCACAACACAACGGGAGGAACTGCTGACGTATATATTGGAGGGTGGACTTGTAACACAGCCAGGTGTGATTTTGTCCATCAGCCGTTGGGATCAGGTAAAAAACGCGGGAAAGTATTGCCCGAATGGCGGGCAAATATTGCTTGAATGGCAGGAAAGAATTTCATGAATGGCGGGAAAGTATTGCATAAATGGCGGGAAAGTATTGCTTGAATGGCAGGAAAGTATTGCTTGGATTGCAGGATAGAATTTCAAGAATGGCGGGAAAGTATTGCTTGAATAGCAGGAAAGTATTGCTTGGATTGTAGAAAAGAATTTCATGAATGGCGGGAAAGTATTGCTTGAATGGTGGGAAAGTATTGCTTGAATGGCAGGAAAGTATTGCTTGGATTGCAGAAAGAATTTCATGAATGGCGGGAAAGTATTGCTTGAATGGCGGGAAAGTATTGCTTGAATGACAGGAAAGTATTGATTGGATTGTAAGAAAGAATTTTATGAATGACGGGAAAGTATTGCTTGAATGGCAGGAAAGCATTTCTTAAATGGCAGGAAAGAATTTCGTGAATGGCGGAAAAGTATTGCTTGAGTGGCAGGAGAGTATTGTTTGAATGGCGGGAAAGTATTGCTTGATTGGCTGGAAAGTATTGCTTGATTGGCTGGAAAGTATTGCCCGAATGGCGGGAGAGTATTGTTTGAATGGCGGGAAAGCATTGGTTGAATGGTGGGAATGTATTGTCCGAATGGCGGGAAAGTATTGCTTGAATGGCGGGAAAGTATTGCATGAATGGCGGGAAGGTGTTGCTTGAATGGCGGTAAGTATTGCTTGAATGGCGGAAAAGTATTGCTTTATTGGCAGAAAAAACTTGCTTGAATGGCGGGAAAGTATTGCTTAATTAGCAGAATAACGTTGCTAGAATGGCGGGAGAGTATTGCTTGAATGGCAGGAATGTATTGCCTGAATGGCGGGAAAGTATTGCTTGAATGGCAGAAAAGTATTGATTAAATGGCGGGAAAGAATTGCTTGAATGGCAGAAAAGTATTGCTTAAATGTCGGGAAAGTATTGCTTGGATAGCGGGAAAGCATTTCTTGAATGGCAGAAAAGTAATACTTAAATGGCGGGAAAGTATTGCTTGAATGGTGGGAAAGTATTGCTTGAATGATGGGAAAGTATTGCTTGAACGGTGGGAAAGTATTGCCCGAATAGAGGGAAAGTATTGGTTGAATGGCGGGAAAATATTGCATGAATGTCGGGAAAAAGTTGCTTAAAAGGCGGGAAGTATTGCTTGAATGGCGGGAAAGTATTGATTGAATAGCAAGAAAGTATTGGTTGAATGGCGGGAAAATGTTGCATGAATGGGGGGAAAGTATTTCTTGAATGGCGGGAAAGTATTGCTTGAATGGAGGGAAAGTATTGCTTGAATGACTGAAAAGTATTGCTTAAATGGCGGGAAAGTATTGCTTGAATGAGAGAAAAGTATTGCTTAAGTGACGGGAAAGTATTGCTTGAATAGTGGGAAAGTACTTCTTGAAAGGCAGAAAAGTAATGCTTAAATGACGGGAAAGTATTGCTTGAATGGCGGGAAAGTATTGCTTGAATGGCGGGAAAGTATTTCTTGAATGGCGGGAAATTATTGCTTGAATGATGGGAAAGTATTGCTTGAACGGCAGGAAAGTATTGCCCAAATGGTGGGAAAGTATTGCTTGAATGGCGGGAAAGAGTTGCTTGAATGGCGGGAAGTATTGCTTGAATGGCGGGAAAGTATTGATTGAATGGCTGGAAAGTATTGATTGAATGGCTGGAAAATGTTGCATGAATGGGGGAAAGTATTGCTTGAATGGAGGGAAAATATTGCTTGAGTGGCGGGAAAGTATTGCTTGAGTGGCAGGAGAGTATTGCTTGAATGGCGGGAAAGTATTGAATGGCGGAAAAGTATTGGCTGAATGGCGGGAAAGTATTGGTTGAATGGTGGGAAAATATTGCTTTAATAATGCGAAAGAATTTCTTGAATGGCGGGAAAGTATTGGTTGAATGACGGGAAAGTATTACTGGAATTATTATTATTATTATTATTATTACTATCCAAGCTACAACCCTAGTTGGAAAAGCAAGATGCTATAAGCCCAGGGGCTCCAACAGGGAAAAATAGCCCAGTGAGGAAAGGAAATAAGGAAATAAATAAATGAAGAGAACAAATTAACAATAAATCATTCTAAAATAAGTAACAACGTCAAAACAGACATGTCATATATAAACTATTAACAACATCAAAATCAAATATGTCATAAATAAACTATAAAAAGCCTCATGTCCGCCTGGTCAACAAAAAAGCATTTGCTCCAACTTTGAACTTTTGAAGTTCTACTGATTCAACCACCCGATTAGGAAGATCATTCCACAAGTTAGTAACAGCTGAAATAAAACTTCTAGAGTACTGCGTAGTATTGAGTCTCGTGATGGAGAAGGCCTGGCTATTAGAATTAACTGCCTGCCTAGTATTACGAACAGGATAGAATTGTCCAGGGAGATCTGAATGTAAAGGATGGTCAGAGTTATGAAAAATCTTATGCAACATGCATAATGAACTAATTGAACGACGGTGCCAGAGATTAATATCTAGACCAGGAATAAGAAATTTAATAGACCGTAAGTTTCTGTCAAACAAATTAAGATGAGAATCAGCACCTGAAGACCAGACAGGAGAACAATACTCAAAACAAGGTAGAATGAAAGAATTAAAACACTTCTTCAGAATAGATTGATCACCGAAAATCTTGAAAGACTTTCTCAATAACCCTATTTTTTGTGCAATTGAAGAAGACACAGACCTTATATGTTTCTCAATAGTAAATTTACTGTCGAGAATCACACCTAAAATTTTGAAAGAGTCATACATATTTAAAGAAACATTATCAATACTGAGATACGGATGTTGAGGAGCCACCGTCCTTGACCTACTTACAATCATACTTTGAGTTTGTTAGGATTCAACTTCATACCCCATAATTTGCACCATGCACTAATTCTAGCTAAATCTCTATTAAGGGATTCACCAACCCTAGATCTACATTCAGGGGATGGAATTGGTGCAAAGAGAGTAGCATCATCTGCATATGCAACAAGCTTGTTTTCTAGGCCAAACCACATGTCATGTGTATATAGTATGAAAAGTAATGGGCCAAGAACACTACCCTGTGGAACACCGGATATCACATTCCTATAATCACTATGGTGCCCATCAACAACAACTCTTTGAGATCTATTACTTAAAAAATCAATAATAATGCTAAGAAACGACCCACCCACTCCCAACTGTTTCAGTTTGAAAACAAGGGCCTCATGATTAACACGGTCAAAGGCAGCACTAAAATCAAGGCCAATCATACGAACTTCCCGACCACAATCAAGGGATTTCTGTACAGCACTGGAGATTGTAAGAAGGGCATCACATGCTCCAAGGCCTTTACGAAAACCGAATTGCAAACTAGGGAGTAGATGATTACCTTCAGCAAACCTATTAAGACGTTTTGCCAGAAGATGTTCAAAAACTTTAGATAATATGGGAGTTATGGAAATTGGGCGGTAATCAGTGGGACTTGAGCTACCACAAACACATTTACATAGAGGAGTAACATTACCAATTCTCCAACTAGTGCTAAAAGCTCCTCTTCTTGCTAACTTGCGCAAAATAACAAATAAGTTTGGAGCTAAGAAATCTGCTGTCTTTATAAAAAACAAAGGAAAAATACCATTTGGGTCTACACCTCCATAAGCATCAAGGTCCACCAACAGAGCTTTAATCTCACGAGATCGAAAAGCTAAACTAGTTAGTTTAGCCTCAGGAAAACAGGAGTGAGGAAATTCAAGTTTTTCATTACTCTGTTTACTGTGAGAAACATCAGCCAAAAGGGTTGCCTTTTCCTTTGGACAGTGAGTGACTGAGCCATCTGGTTTAAGTAAAGGAGGAACTGTTGCATCTACGCCAAAGAGTGCAGATTTAAGGGTAGACCCCCATTTATGTTCCTGAGTTGTACCAGAAAGTGTTTCTTTTATGGTTAAATTGTACTCCTTTTCAGTTGAGGCATAAACTCTCTGAGCAAAAGCTCGAAGCTGAGTATAGTTGTTCCAGGTCAAATCTGATCTGTTACCCTTCCAAAGATGATACGCCTCCTGTTTCTCCAAATAAGCACGTCTACAATCATCATTGAACCACGGTTTGTCCTTCACTCGGTACCTTAGCACACGAGAAGGGATACGCCTATCAATTATGTTGACTAGATTCCCATTCAAAGGGACAACAGGATCTACACTATTATATAATTGTGACCAATTCAAGCACAAAAGATCATGCAAAATCCCATTCCAGTCTGCTTGGGATTTCATATAAATTTTACAAGAATATGATATATCAGGGACAGGCAGCTCAGTCTTCACTAATAATGAAATCAAGGCATGATCAGATGTCCCGACTGGAGAACCAACCTTACTAGTTATAACGCCAGGGGAGTCAGTGTATACGAGGTCCAAGCAATTACCAGACCTGTGAGTAGCTTCATTTATGATTTGCTCACAGCCTGATTCAGAGGAAAAGTCTAAAGCTCTTAAGCCATGGTGATCGGTAGGAGAGATAGAACTTAACCACTCCCTATGGTGAGCATTAAAATCACCAACAAAGACAAAAGAAGCCTTTCTATCATCTTCTTGTATCTTAGCCATAATGGTAAGAAGACAATCGAAGATAGAATCATCTATGTCTGGATTCCGGTAGATCGAACACAAATAAAAGTTGTTATGCCTGCCACAAACTTTTATTACCTGAATCTCATGACATCCACATTGATAGCAGGACTTATGAGAAGCAGGGAACTCGGTCCTAATATACACCGCCATTCCCCTGGCCCTAGGGATGGCATCACGTTTCAACATTATTGGCTTCTTAAAACCTGTTATAAGGAGCTCAGATGAGTGCCTCATATTAGAAACCAAAGTTTCTGAGCACAAAAGAATATCATACTGTCTGGACGCAACTGTAAGGTGAGAAAGTATTGCTGGAATGCCGGGAAAGTATTGCCGGAATGGCGGGATAGTATTGCTTGAATGGCGTTAAAGTATTGCTTGAATAGCGGGAAAATATTGCTTGAACGGCAAGAAAGTATTGCCCGAATGGTGGGAAAGTATTGCTTGAATGGCGGGAAAGAATTGCATGAATGGCGGGAGAGTTGCTTGAATGGCGGGAAGTATTGCTTGAAGGGCGGGAAAGTATTGATTGAATGGCAAGAAAGTATTGGTTGAATGGCTGGAAAATGGTGCATGAATGGGGGGAAAGTATTGCTTGAATGGCAGGAAAGTATTGCTTGAATGGAGGGAAAGTATTGCTTGAGTGGCAGGAGAGTACTGCTTGAATAGCGGAAAAGTATTGGCTGAATGGCGTTAAAGTATTGGTTGAATGGTGGGAAAATATTGCTTTAATGATGGGAAAGAATTGCTTGAATGGCAGGAAAGTATTGGTTGAATGACGGGAAAGTATTACTGGAATGGTGAGAAAGTATTGCTGGAATGCCGGGAAAGTATTGCGTGAATGGCGGGATAGTATTGCTTGAATGGCGTTGAAGTATTGCTTAAATAGCGGGAAAGTATTACTTGAATAGCAGGAAAGTATTGCTTGAACGGCAGGAAAGTATTGCCCGAATGGTGGGAAAGTATTGCTTGAATGGCGGGAAAGAATTGCATGAATGGTGGGAAAGAGTTGCTTGAATGGAGGGAAGTATTGCTTGAATGGCAAGAAAGTATTGGTTGAATGGCTGGAAAATGTTGCATGAATGGGGGGAGAGTATTGCTTGAATGGCGGGAAATTATTGCTTGAATGGAGGGAAAGTATTGCTTGAGTGGCGGGAAAGTATTACTTGAGTGGCGGGAGAGTATTGCTTGAATGGCGGAAAAGTATTGGCTGAATGGCAGGAAAGTATTGGTTGAATGGCGGGAAAGTATTGGTTGAATGGTGGGAAAATACTGCTTTAATGATGGGAAAGAATTGCTTGAATGGCGGGAAATTATTGGTTGAATGGCGGGAAAGTTTTATTGGAATGCCGGGAAAGTATTGCTGAATGCCGGGAAAGTATTGCTCGAATGGCGGGACAGTATTGCTTGAATGGCGTTGAAGTATTGCTTGAATAGCGGGAAAGTATTGCTTGAATGGCGGCTAAGTATTGCTTGAATGGCGGGGAAGTATTGCTTGAATGTATTGCTCGAATGGCGGGACAGTATTGCTTGAATGGCGTTGAAATATTGCTTGAATAGCGGGAAAGTATTGCTTGAATGGCGGCTAAGTATTGCTTGAATGGCAGGAAGTAATGCCCGAATGGCAGGAAAGTATTGCTTGAACGGCGGGAAAGTATTGGTTGAATGGCGGGAAATTACTCTTTATTGAAAAGCAATGTTAACTCTTATATCTACAAACAAAAGCCTTTACATACTAGTGTAAGTGACCCGTCAACTATGACGGCTAAAAATTTGTATGGATATCCACATACACTCACATGTAACCCCCTCTCACAAGGTATGACTACTCTCTTTCCCCCTACCTAAGGGACCGATAGAGATGAGCAAGATATACATAATTACACACACACACACACACACATATATATATATATATATATATATATATAAATATACATATACATATATATATATATATATATATATATATATATATATATATATATGTATAATATATTTCTTTTCGGTAACCCTTAGCTCTCTCCGTCCTTATATGTTTATTATTTTATTTATATATATATATATATATATATATATATATATATATATATATATATATTATATATTATATATATATGTATATATATATGCACATATATTTTATATATACATATATATATATATATATATATATGTATATACATATATATATATATATATATATATATATTTCTTTCCGGTCACGCTCAGCTGTCTCCGTCCCTATATATATATATATATATATATATATATATATATATATATATATATATATCCACCTGAAAATATTGACTCGAAAAAGTCGAAACACCATCAAAAGACATTTATAGAGCGAGCTAGAAAGCTGTCCAACCACTAGATGTATTCTCACGTAATTTCACTTATTTACATTCAATGTCAGCTCCACAGACACTATACAGGACATTACAGTACTAACCAATACTTCAGAATAAAGCCGACCTTCCAACCCAATAACAACAGATTCTCGACCTTAATGAATATGAAAGAAGGACGTCTTCCTCGTACCCAGAGGCTCAAGAACACACGTTATCACTCCAAGACGTTTGTCAAGACTTCAAAGTTTCTGTCGTGAACGGCCGCGTTACGCACACCTGTATTATTAAAACGACTCGGCCGACATGTCGGTACATCTGTTAGGTGCCAGGTTGGTATGATAACGACTACGTAATTTCTGTTGGAGAGAGAGAGAGAGAGAGAGAGAGAGAGAGAGAGAGAGAGAGAGAGAGAGAGAGAGAGAGAAAATAGCTGGAACATGGGAGAGAGGAAAAGACGATGGAACATTAGAGAGAGAGAGAGAGAGAGAGAGAGAGAGAGAGAGAGAGAGAGGAGAGAGAGAGAGAGAGAGAGAGAGAATAGCTGGAACATGGGAGAGAGAGGAAAAGACGATGGAACACGAGAGAGAGAGAGAGAGAGAGAGAGAGAGAGAGAGAGAGAGAGAGAGAGAGAGAGAGAGAGAGAGAGAGAGATCTATGGGAGAAATGACGTGGATGACAAAGCGTACAGTTCTGATGTCTTCTATCTCCCTGGAGTGATTCTAGTCTTCAAAAGACGTCGTAAGTCATTGTATCTCTGAGCTAAAAAGGGACTTTCGTTGTCTTGGTTTCTCGGAATCGATTTAATCGCAAGTCCGATTTGTAACGATGGAAAATTATATAATAGGATTCGTGATGAGATAGAAATTATTATTGTATAGATAAGGTGAACTTGTGTAATTAGGATAGAATTAAAGGTAATTGTGAATGTGCTTGTCTGTTATAAATACAATTCCGTATCAAAACCATGTAGAACACGACTTTGTTAATGCATTGAATATACTCTATATGCAAATCATAGCTCAATCACGGAAATTATGGAAATAGATGTAATTATTTCAATATGAACATCATATATAAATCATGGAAATTATTATAGTGGTAGTATTATATGTAATTATTCCCGTATGACAATCATGAATCTATCACAGAAATTATGGAAATAAATTCGATTACTTTAATATGAAAATCACAAATAACTCACGGAAATTATGGAAATTGGTGTAATTATTTCAATTTGTAAATCATGAATAACTCACGGAAATTATGGAAATTGGTGTAATTATTTCAATTTGTAAATCATGAATAACTCACGGAAATTATGGAAATTGGTGTAATTATTTCAATTTGTAAATCATGAATAACTCACGGAAATTATGGAAATTGGTGTAATTATTTCAATTTGTAAATCATGAATAACTCACGGAAATCATGGAAATAGATGTAATCATTTCGATATGTAAATCATGAATATCTCACGGAAATTATGGAAATTGGTGTAATTATTTCAATTTGTAAATCATGAATAACTCACGGAAATTATGGAAATTGGTGTAATTATTTCAATTTGTAAATCATGAATAACTCACGGAAATCATGGAAATAGATTTAATCATTTCGATATGTAAATCATGAATAACTCACGGAAATTATGGAAATTGGTGTAATTATTTCAATTTGTAAATCATGAATAACTCACGGAAATTATGGAAATTGGTGTAATTATTTCAATTTGTAAATCATGAATAACTCACGGAAATCATGGAAATAGATTTAATCATTTCGATATGTAAATCATGAATAACTCACGGAAATTGTGGAAATTGGTGTAATTATTTCAATTTGTAAATCATGAATAACTCACGGAAATTATGGAAATTGGTGTAATTATTTCAATTTGTAAATCATGAATAACTCACGGAAATTATGGAAATTGGTGTAATTATTTCAATTTGTAAATCATGAATAACTCACGGAAATTATGGAAATTGGTGTAATTATTTCAATTTGTAAATCATGAATAACTCACGGAAATCATGGAAATAGATTTAATCATTTCGATATGTAAATCATGAATAACTCACGGAAATTATGGAAATTGGTGTAATTATTTCAATTTGTAAATCATGAATAACTCACGGAAATTATGGAAATTGGTGTAATTATTTCAATTTGTAAATCATGAATAACTCACGGAAATTATGGAAATTGGTGTAATTATTTCAATTTGTAAATCATGAATAACTCACGGAAATTATGGAAATTGGTGTAATTATTTCAATTTGTAAATCATGAATAACTCACGGAAATCATGGAAATAGATGTAATCATATCGATATGTAAATCATGAATAACTCACGGAAATTATGGAAATTGGTGTAATTATTTCAATTTGTAAATCATGAATAACTCACGGAAATTATGGAAATTGGTGTAATTATTTCAATTTGTAAATCATGAATAACTCACGGAAATCATGGAAATAGATTTAATCATTTCGATATGTAAATCATGAATAACTCACGGAAATTATGGAAATTGGTGTAATTATTTCAATTTGTAAATCATGAATAACTCACGGAAATCATGGAAATAGATTTAATCATTTCGATATGTAAATCATGAATAACTCACGGAAATTATGGAAATTGGTGTAATTATTTCAATTTGTAAATCATGAATAACTCACGGAAATTATGGAAATTGGTGTAATTATTTCAATTTGTAAATCATGAATAACTCACGGAAATCATGGAAATAGATTTAATCATTTCGATATGTAAATCATGAATAACTCACGGAAATTGTGGAAATTGGTGTAATTATTTCAATTTGTAAATCATGAATAACTCACGGAAATTATGGAAATTGGTGTAATTATTTCAATTTGTAAATCATGAATAACTCACGGAAATTATGGAAATTGGTGTAATTATTTCAATTTGTAAATCATGAATAACTCACGGAAATCATGGAAATAGATGTAATCATTTCGATATGTAAATCATGAATAACTCACGGAAATTATGGAAATTGGTGTAATTATTTCAATTTGTAAATCATGAATAACTCACGGAAATTATGGAAATTGGTGTAATTATTTCAATTTGTAAATCATGAATAACTCACAGAAATCATGGAAATAGATTTAATCATTTCGATATGTAAATCATGAATAACTCACGGAAATTATGGAAATTGGTGTAATTATTTCAATTTGTAAATCATGAATAAATCACGGAAATTATGGAAATTGATGTAATCATTTCAATTTGTAAATCATGAATAACTCTCGGAAATTATGGAAATAGAAGTAATTATTTCAATATGCAAATAATGAATAACTCATAGAAATAGATGTAATCATTTCAATATACAAGTCATGAATCAGTCATGAAAATTATGGAAATGGATGTAATAATTTCAATATGCAAATCATGAATCAATCACGGAAATTATGGAAATAGATGTAATCTATTAATATACAAGTCATGAATCACTCATAAAAATTATGGACATAGATGTAATTATTTCAATATACAAATCATGAATAGCTCACGGAAATTATGGAAATAGATGTAATAATTTCAATATACAAATCACGAATCATCCACGGAAATTATGAAATTAGATGTAATCAGTTCAATATGTAAATCATGAATCAATCACAGAAATTATTGAAATAAATGTAATTATTTCGATATGAACATCATGAAAAACTCACGCTAAGTATACCGGTAGTATTAGATGTATTCATTTCAATAGGTCAATCATGATTCACTCAGAGAATTTAAAGCATTAGATATAATCATTTCAATATGCAAATTTCGAATCAGATCACTACTGAGATAACTTATTTCAGAAAAAAGATGATTTCATAAATCAAAATTTGACTGGCGATTTGAAATAATTAATTTCTCATTAAAAGAAAAATATAATCTAAGAAGTTCGTCGAAATAGCATTTTAACCCAAACAAATTTCACTCTCAAATATCTCCTGAGAAAAGCCCCATGTATCAACTCTTAGAATTCATATAATGTCATTGAAGTCAATGTTGACTTTAAATAATTAAATTTTCATTAAAAGAAAATAACTTAAAATGACTGTCAAAATTTCTTTTTAAATAAAATAAATTTCACTCTTAAGCATCTGTGAAATATCCCCATGCATTAACTCTTGAAATATATATATATATATATATATATATATATATATATATATATATATATATATATATATATATATATACTGTATATATATATATATATATATATATATATATATATATATATATATATATATATATACTGTATATATATATATATATATATATATATATATATATATATATATATATATATATATATATAAAACGTCATTGAAGAAAACTTGTGCATCACTGACTACCGGGAATTTGTCGTCCATGTTACCGAAACTCAAAATGTGCACACGCACACACAATAAATTAATGTAATTTCACTGGCAAATTACGGAAATAATTTCCATTTCTGAATACCACAAATCAGAAAATATATAGCAATAACATCATCATTTACATAACCTTAATTACACAGAAAAAAATAGAAAATTTAGGAAACAATCAGGAGTCTATAAGCTGATGGTCCCCGAAAGCGGTAAAATGCCTCAAAAAAAAAAAAAAAAAAAAAAAAAATCCAGAATAATATTAGTCAGTCTGAATTACCTTTGTGGGAATTCTGCTTAGTTCTGTAGCGGACAACTTTCCAAGGGAACTCTTCCATTATATTATTTCAAATCGTAGGCGTCTTGCATCGCTTGTGGTCATTTCCTTTCACTTTGAGACGTTCGTGTCTGTAAGAGGGAGAATGATTAGGAGATAGGGAATGAATGATTGGTAATCATCTGGCATCATAACATCAATTTAAGGGCTTTAAATGCCGCTCATGAATGGCAGATGCAAGTGACAATATCCTAGAGACCGACCATATCACATATGATCAGCGCCCAATTCCCCCCCCCCCCCCCCTTCTCTACAAATGCTAGAACCAAGGAGAGCCAGGCAATGGCTGCTGATGACTCAGCAGATAGACCTATAGGTTCCCCACATCCTTAGCTCCCAAGGATGGTGAGGTTGCAGGGACCAAAGAAACTAACGAGTTTGAGCAGAACTCGAACCCCAGACTGGCCATCTCCAGGCAAGGACGCTACCACCAGGCCACCACAACCCTGATTAGAGTATGCTTAATAACCTAATAATAACTCATCATAAAAAAATTAATAGATAACTTAATTAAAACTTAAATTTTTTTAAATATCACTTAACACGAGTAAGAAGGCCATCTCACAAAAAAACCACTGGATAGGGAACGCATAGAGAAAATGAGGGGCAGCTATTACTCCTATAATAACATCACAAGATTTTTTGGAAGGGATTCTCAAGAAGGAACTGAATTTAAATTACAAAACCCAGTTAATAGCAAGAGAGGTTGTAAATATTCAGTAAAGACTATACGTATACTATGAATGAAATAATAAATGATTTGAAGTTCTCTGGCATCCTGACGTATACTATGAAAGAAATCGGATGATGATATCCACCAAATATCCAAACGGTAGATAGAGAAGGTTTGGCCATGCTCTTCGCACTACCTGAGAGAGATTAGTTCACCAAATTTTCAACTGGGCTCCATACGGCACTACAAGAGTTGCAAGACCCAAGCATACATGGGTGAGGACTATGAAGAGTGAAGTGGGAGATGATGAATTGAAAAGTATTGCTTTAAAAGCTCAAGATAGAGACGATTGGAGAAACCTTTGCATCAATAGGCGTAGGAAGAGATGATGATTCGAACTAAAATATTAAAAATATAAATTTCTGAGAAATATTTTCCAAGTATTGCCAAAATATCAGGGAAGCATTTAACAATGTCTATGGATATCTGTCAGATATATATCTACGACCAATGCATTTATGTTACAAATATTATTAAATATATTAACAATGACCCATAATATTGATAATAGAGATACATTTACCAATGACTGAAAAAAACACTATAAAGACATTACATAATAGTTACATACATCCTTCAGACATTTATCAATGACTAAATATTTATCATCATAAATATCAAAACGAAAGTTGATAATCATTCGGCAACTATTTGAATGTTATTTACTGTAAATGGATTTTTAAAAATTTGAAATCTATTCAATAAATACTTCAGACACTTATTAATGAGTAGTATAGAAATTCTGCAATTATCAAAGAGACATTTACCAAAGATCACACGATACAGGAAGACATTTAATAATGTTCACAAAGATCCCACAGACATTTATCAATGACTCAGAAATATTAAAAATTTATCTTAAAATCATAATTGATAATAATTCACTAAATGGTACAGGAAGATATTTAACAATGATCACAAAAATCCCACAGATATTTATCAATAACTCAGAAATATTAAAATTTATCTTAAAAAAATTATAATCATCATCACCTTCTACACCTATTATTGCAATGCCGTCAACCTATTCTCAAACTTTAAAAAAATAATTAATAATAATTTACTAAATGGTACAGGAAGACTTATAACAATGATCACAAAACTTCCGCAGACATTTATCAATGACCAAAGAATATTGAACATTAATTTTCAAACCGATACTTAATGATAATTTACTAAATTTTAAACACACAATTCCAATGACTACACAAATAATAAGACGACATTCCACCAATGATCGCAGAAAGCCTTCGACCATTTATCAATGACCACCGAAAATACCTTGAGTAGCCCCACGCAGCAAAACATGAATACGTAATCAGACAGTTAGTGAATCCTAACGACTTGTTGTTTGAGATAAAAATGGAAGTCTCGACTTATTAAAGCTGACCGGTAGGTTACCAGTAATGAGGCAAAGGGTCTAGAAATATTACTCTGACAAACCATATTTCATAACTTTCCTCCCAGCTAGTAGCGAAGCTTCAAACGTTAGGAGGGGGTATTAGGGAGAGTGTGGGGAGGGTGTAGAGTAGTTTAAGGTATGGTTAAGGGGTAGGGATGGGAAGGGGGTTATGGGAGTGCTAAAATAATAATAAATTAGTTTTCTTAACTATCTTTGCACATATTGTTTTCTCATTGTGTGGTCTGACTCTGCAGCTGACGGTCTGGACGTTACCTTGTCTGGATTTTTCGAAGGATACTTTATCTGGCTAACTTTCTATCTACAAATTTACCTATTTATATATCTACTCTTGCGAAACTTCATCTCCTTTATATCAGTGATGGAAGGTGTTATCATTACGTAATGATGATAAAGAGAAATAAATATTAGTAAAAGCAACATCACACACACATCGACACACATGAGAGAGAGAGAGAGAGAGAGAGAGAGAGAGAGAGAGAGAGAGAGAGAGAGAGAGAGAGAGAGAGAGAGAGAGAATCTATGGCTGAATTTGAATGGTTCAAGATGACAGACAGTAGTAAATGTTCAAGGATTATTATAGTCAAGATTAATCTCTTTATAATCAAATCTATTATTTATAAATATATTGACCATCAAACCATACCATGTTTGGTTGCATGTTAGCAGACTGTAAAATCCTTGAAATATTCATGTAAGAGTAACTGTACAGTCTTTGCATAAACTCACGCACATTCAGAACAGAAACCTGATTGGGGTGCCCCAACGCATACATGCATATTTAAATCAGACTCGGCCAATACTTACATATTCATATGACTTATAGGAATAGATAGATTGAGTATCTATCAAATTTCAACCAATTAACACACATTTAAATCATACAGTCTATACTTACACATTCATATGACTTAAATCAAATTTCAACCAATTAACAGAAATATTTCAATCAGACTTAGCCTACACTTACACATTCATATGACATATCAAATTTCAACCAATTAACAGACACATCTAAATCAGACTTAGCCATTACTTACAAATTCATATAACTTATAGGAATAGATAGACTGCATATCTATCAAATTTCAACCAAGTAACATAAATATTTAAATCAGACTCAGGCAATACTTATTCAAATGACATACGAATAGGTAGACTGAACATCTATCAAATTTCAATCAATTAGCAGCCATATTTAAATCAGACTTAGCCTATACTTACACATTAATAAACTTAAATGAATAGATAGACCTAATATCTTTCAAATTTTAACCAATTAACACACATTAAAATCAAACTTAGACAATACTTACATATTCATATGACTTATAGAAACAGATAGATTGAATATCTATAAAATTTCAACAAATTAACAGATATTTA
>NC_090743.1:41867031-41877031 GCF_036898095.1 Palaemon carinicauda
TAAAAGTATTCCAACAATCCATATTCTTCATAGAATCTCATGCTGAGTTAATCTCAAAACCGTTCTTCTACTGTTAAAGTTAGATATAATTGTATAACACCATCTAATAGTATTCCATCAATCAATAATCTTTATAGAATCCCATGCTGAGGGACTCTTAAAACCGTTCGTCTCCTGTTTACGGAAGAGAGAATTGTGTAACACCATCTCATAGTATTCCATCAATCAATAGTCTTTATAGATCCTCATGATGTGGGACTCTCAAAACAGTCCTTCTTCTGTTTACGGAAAATAGAATTATGTAACACCATCTAATAGTATACCATAAATCAATAATCTTTATGGAATCTAATGATGCGATACTGTCGAAACCATCTTTCTCCTGTTTATGGAAGAGATAATTGTGAAACACCACGTACTAGTATTCCATCAACCACTAGTCTTTATAGATCCTCATGATATGGGACTCTCAAAACCGCCCTTGTCCTGTTTACAGAAGATATAACTGTGTAATACCATCAAATAGTATTCCATCATTCAATAATTTTTATAAAATCACATGCTGAGGGACTCTCAAAACCGTCCGTCTACTGTTTATGGAAGATAGATTTGTGTAACACCATCTAATACTATTACATCAATCCATAATCTTTATAGATTCTCATGATGAGGGACTCCCGAAACAGTCATTCTGTTTACGGAAATAGAGTTGAGTAACACCACCTAGAAATATTTCACCAATCAATAATCTTCATATAATTTCTTGATGCAGGACTCTCACAACCGTCATACTCTTGTTTATGCAAGATAGAATTGTGTAACACCATCTAATAGTATTCCATTAATCAATAATTTTTATCGATCCTTATGACGTGGGACTCTTAAAACCGTCCTTCCACTGTTTATGTAAGAAAGAATTGTGTGACACCATCTAAGAATATTGCATTAATCAATATTCTTTATAGATCCTCAGGATGCGGGACTCCCAAACCGTCCTTCTCATGTTTATAAAAGATACAATTGTGTAAAATCATTTAATAGTATTCCATCAATCAATAATGTTTATAGATCCTCAGGACGCAGGACTTGCAAAACCATCCTTCTAAAGGTAATCCATCAATCAATAATCTTTATAGAATCTCATGCAGGCGGACTCTCAAAACCGTTCTTCTGCTGTTTATGGAGGATGGAATTGTATAACAGCATATATTAGAGTTCCATCAATCTAAGTATCTTTATATAATCTCATAATGAGAGACTCCCAAAACAGTGCTTCTGTTAACGGAAGAAAGAATTGCGTAACACCATCTAATAGTATTCCATCAATCAATAATCTTTATAGAATCTAATGATGAGAGACTGTCAAAACCCTCCTTCTACTGTTTATGGAAGAGAGAATTGTGAAACACCATCTAATAGTATTCCATCAATCAAGAGTCTTTACAGATCCTCATGATTCAGGACTCTCAAAACTGTCCTTCTCCTGTTTACGGAAAATACAATTATGTAACATCATCTGATAGTATTCCATCAATCAAAAGTCTTTATCTATCCTCATGATGCAGGATTCTCAAAACCATCCTTCTGTTTACGGAAGAGAGAATTGTGTATCACCATCTAAGAGTATTACATCAATCAAGTGTTCACAGATCCTCATGATGCGGGACTCTCAAAACCGTCATTCTCCTGTTGACGGAAAATAGAATTATGTAACACCATCTAATAGTATACCATAAATCAATAATCTT
Organism: Palaemon carinicauda; assembly: GCF_036898095.1. Taxonomy (NCBI): domain Eukaryota; kingdom Metazoa; phylum Arthropoda; class Malacostraca; order Decapoda; family Palaemonidae; genus Palaemon; species Palaemon carinicauda. The sequence continues at coordinate 41,868,780 of NC_090743.1, forward strand.
TATGGAATCTAATGATGCAATACTGTCGAAACCGTCCTTCTCCTGTTTATGGAAGAGAGAATTGTGAAACACCACCTACTAGTACTCCATCAATCACTGGTCTTTATAGATCCTCCTGATAAGGGACTCAAAACCGTCCATCTCCTGTTTACAGAAGATAGAACTGTGTAACACCATCAAATAGTAGTCCAGAATTCAATAATCTTTAAAAAACCACATGCTGAGGGACTCTCAAAACCATCCTTCTACTGTTTATGGAAGATAGATTTGTGCAACACCATCTAATACTATTACATCAATCCATAATCTTTGTAAATCCTCATGATGAGGTGCTCCCGAAACAGCCCTATTTACGGAAGATAGAATTATGTAACACCACTTAAAAGTATTCCATCAATCAATAACATTCGTAGAATCTCTTGATGTGGGACTCTCAAAACCGTCCTTTTCCGTTTTATGGAAGAGAGAATAGTGTAACACCATCTAATAGTATTCCATTACCCAATTGTCTTTATAGATCCTCAGGAGGTGGGACTCTTAAAACCGTCCTCCTGATTATGGAAGGTACAATTGTGTAAAACCATCCAATAGTATTCCATCAATAAATAATTTTTATAGATCCTCAGGACACGGGATTCTCAAAGCTGTCCTTCTCCTGTTTATGGAAGACAGAATTGTGTAACACCATCTAATAGTTTTCCATCAATCCATAATCTTCATAGAATTTCATGATGAGGGACTCGCAAAACCTTCCGACTCCTGTTTACGGAAGATAGAATTGTGTGATACCATATAATAGTATTCCATCAATCAATAATCTTTATAGAATCTCATGATGACGGACTCGCAAATCAGTCCAACTCCTGTTTACGGAAGATAGAATTGTGTGATACCATCTAATAGTATTCCATCAATCAATAATCTTCATAGAATATCATGATGCAGGACTCTCTAAACCGTCCGTCTTCTTTTCATGAAAGATAGAATTGTGTAACACCATCTAATGGTATTCTATAAATCGATAATCTTTATAGAATTTCATGATGCAGGACTCTCAAAACAGTCCTTTTCCGTTTTATGGAAGATATAATTGTGTAACACCATCTAATAGTATTCTATAAATCGATAATCTTTATAGAAACTTATGATACGGGACTCACAAAACCGCCCTTCTCCTGTTTATGGAATATAGAATTGTGTAACACCATCTAATAGTATTCCATCAATGAAAAATCTTTATAGATCCTCATGATGAGGGACTTTCAAAACCATCCTTCTCCTGATTATGGAAGATAGAATTGTGTAACACTATCTAATGGTATTCAATCAATCCATAATCTTCATAGAATCTCATGATAAGGGACTCTCAATTGAGCAACACCATGTAATAGTATTTCATCAAGAAATAATCTTTATATAATCTCATGATACGGGACTCTAGAAATACTCCATCTCTTGTTTACATCTCTTCTTCTAAGTTCGATCCGAGAATCCAGAAATGGCTACCGCAGATTTCTAAGCCAGATGCCTCCGGGGTGTTTTTTAATACTAATGACAATTATCAAGGACCCGCCTTCACGATGTTACGCTGAATTTTATGACATAATCTCCTGCAGAAGAAGATAATTCCCATCGATCACAGCTGAAGTATTTTATCCCCGTCAGGAAATATATAGAAGCCATTAAAAAGAGCGAACAAGAGTCGAAGAATCTCTTCAAATGGAGTCAGGTTTTACCGGTGATCTGATGCGAAGCCATTAGATTTTTTTTCTTTATTTTATTTTGCATTTATTATGGCTACCTGACTGGCTGCATCCAGCCGGTCAATTATATAGGATGGTAATTTACGATTCTATTAAAAGGACTGAAGCTGGTGTTTTGACCAGCTAACTGGAGGGTCTCCTTCTTGCATATCAAGTATTAAGTTGTCTTCCTCGTTTTTATTTATGTTTATATATATATATATATATATATATATATATATATATATATATATATATATATATATATATATATATATATACGTATATATATATATATATATATATATACATACATATATATATATATATATATATATATATATATACATACATATATATATATATATATATATATACATACATATATATATATATATATATATATATATATATATATATATATTTATATATATTGCGTATGTATACAAATATATAAAAAAAATAATCTTACGCTGTTGACGTTACTAAAAATATGGAAAGTCTTCAAAATAAGAGCACGAAAATCCTTATTTTAAAAACTAAGACTACATTAAATCTGAGACAAAAAGCAAAGGTCTCTCTTACCTAAAACCTCTTCTTCGTTTTAAAATAATGAAATTTAGGTAAATTAATTGATAGGAAATAACACCAACGGCCTCATTAAAAATAAATCCAATGATACTAGGGATTGAGAAAAAAAACTTGTCTTGCATAATAGCTCCTTTTCCTTTATAGACTTAATGAAAATTAAATAAAGGAATAAAACGGAAAAACAACTTGCTTAAAACAATTTGCCATCACATTATAGATGAACGAAAATAATCGTACATAGAAAAATTCTAGTCCTTTATATAAGATATCAATATTAAAGATTGATTGAAAAGGAGCCAAAAAACTCGCGATGTTATTAAAAAGAGCCCAAGCCCTAAAAATATTATTCTGGTACTAAATAAGACTGCAACCTAACCTGCTATGAACCAAAAAAAAAAAAAAAAAAAAATCCCGTCAAAAGGAATCCCTTCTCATTGTAAATGTAACCAAAATTAGACAAATATATCATAAGGAAATCATAATTCAATCCCTTTGAAAAATGTAATTAAAACAGCCCTTTCCTCTTGAATAAACTAAACCTTTTGTAGGTACAAAAAACAATCGATGAATTAAAAGGAATAAAGCCACATCTTTTTATAAATAGACGAATATATCATACGGAAATAAACATTCATTCCATTTAAAAAGTTTAATGAAAGTAGCCTTCCCTTGCTTTATAAAATTCACTAAACCCCCTTGTAGAAAAAAAAAAAAAAACAATCAATGGATTAAAAAGAATAACCCATCTTTTAAAAATATATGATTAATTAAAGATGAAAAAAACTACTGCTAATGTAGATAAAACCAAATATGGTTAGTAATTTTCCTTTTATAAAAGTAATAAAAATTAGATATGTCATAAGGAAATAAAATTCCATTTAAACATTTAACTAAAACAGTCCTTTCCTACTTAAAAAATATATCGAGTCCTTTGTAGGAAAAAACAATCAAATATTCTAAAGGAATAAAAATCCCAGATTTCAAGTGAATTAAAAATTACTGAATTACAAAGAATAAAAACTACCATTTAAAAAAAGAATAATGATTTACAAAGAATAAAACCCCATTTTCATAAAAATAATGAATTTCAAAGAATAAAAACTGATCTTTAAAAACCAATCAATGAATTACAAGGCATAAAAATCCTCGTTTAAAAAAATAATCATTGAATTACAAGGAATAAAAATCATCCTTTAAAAAAAAAAATTGAATTACAAGGAATAAAAATCCTCCTTTTCAATAATCAATGATTTACAAGGAATAAGAATCCTCCTTTTAAAAAAATCAATGAATTACAAGGAATAAAAATCCTTCCTTTTAAAAATCAATGAATTACAAAGAACAAAAATCCTCCTTTTGAAAAAATAATGAATTACAAAGAATAAAACTCCTTTTAAAAATCAATGAATTACAAATAATAAAAATCCTCCTTTTAAAAAATCAATGAATTACAAAGAATAAAAATCCTCCTTTTAATAAAATCGATGGATTGGTAGAATAAAAACCCCCCTTAAAAATAATCAATGAATTACAAGGTACAAAAATCCTCCTTTTAATAAAATCGGTGAATTACAATTAATAAATTCTCCTTTTAATGAAATCAATGAATTCTAAAGAATTAAAACCCCTCTCAAAAAAACTAACCAATGAATTAAAAGGAATAAAAAAAAAAAACATCTTAAATAACAATCAACGAATTGCAAAGAATAAAAATCTTCCTTTTAATAAAATCAATGAATTACAAAGAATAATAATCATACTTTTAAAAATATATAATGAATTACAAAGAATAAAAATCCTCCATTTAAAACAAATAATGAATTACAAAGAATAAAAACCCCTTTTGAAAAAATAATCAATGAATTACAAAAAATAAAAATCCTCCTTTAAAAAAAATCGAGGATTAAAATCATCCTTTTTTTTTTAATCAATGAATTACAAAAAAATAAAAATCCTCCTTTTAAAACAAATAATGAATTAAAAAGAATAAAAACCCTTCTTAAAAGCATTCAATGAATTACAAAGAATAAATACCGTTCTTAAAAACAATCAATGAATTACAACGAATAAAAATCCTCCTTTTCATAAAATCAATGAATTAAAAGGAATAAAAACCCCTCTTAAAAAACTAATAAATGAATTAAAAGGAATAACAACTCATCTTTAAAAAAAGATATAATTAATTAAAGCTAAAACAAAACCTCCCATTGCCAATGCAGATAAAGCCAAATAAGGTTTGCAACAGAGCAACCTTCGATGTGACCCTCCCAACGCACTAGAATCTATTACACTTGTTAGCATTGCCGAAGAGTTATTTCGGGAGATAAGTAATTTCATGAAATTAACTTACAAAGTACTCTTGCAGGGTTCGAAAGTGCCTGTTGACAGTCTGGAGGTAGGGCTCAAACGTGTTTTTTTCTTTAAATATGTATAATGTTAGCATGCAAAAATATGAAATATCAGCATGTTTATTCATAGATGCCTAATGTACTACCCTGAAGGGCCAAGGCAGAGTGGCATTATAACAAGAGGAGGATAATTAGCCTCCTTGAGTTTTGAAGATGAGATCAACGGCCATATTGGGAAGGGACACAAATAAGTTTCAATCAATAATTACAAATTTTGATTACCTGAATCCACCTTTGTTTTTTCTTTCCTTCCCTTAACCGTTTGGGGAAAAGAAGTGCGTGCAAGACGCAAAACGTTTACAAGAACTATCGGTAACCTCCATAATTGGTAATAACAGCATTTACATAAATAGACCCAGCACGCGGGTGGCAACACTGCGTGTGGCCCAGGGCTACCAACCTTTCGTAATATGACACTGGAGGGCTCAAGAATTACTTCGAGAATTACTTTTGTATGATATGCAATATGTGGGTGGCAGACATGCGTGGAGAATCCATCTTACGGTAGCTTGCATACATTAGCCATGGGTATTCAAGGTATCTCTCTCTCTCTCTCTCTCTCTCTCTCTCTCTCTCTCTCTCTCTCGATTGTCCCTGTGATCATTTAACTTTCTCTAACCTGTACGAAACTAGAGGATGACATACAGAAAATCTCTCTCTCTCTCTCTCTCTCTCTCTCTCTCTCTCTCTCTCTCTCTCTCTCTCTCTCTCTCTCTCTCTCTCTCTCTCAAGCTTCCGTGTTTACTCCCAATTCACTAGAGCATCTCTAAACTGTAGGTTGGTATTGGCATATATGAATATATTTTCACTCCTTCAAAAGATGTTTTAAAAGGACTAGCAATAACAGGAGCTGTTCGCTGATTAGTTGGAAAGTCTACTACTACTTAAATATCGGTGAATCTTTTCCATGAAGATATTGGGTATATAATACAATTTCAAGCTGCTAAACAAACCTCCTTGCAATTGAAATATAATAATTTCACATTGTAGCCTGCGAGAATAAAACAAGTAAGGCCTTGACTCTTAGTCATAATTGAATGACACACCTGAACCAGTCGTCCTTCGCTTTTATCAATATTCGAAAACTTTAATTTTTCCACTGATCTGGACAGAATAATATCCTTCATTCATTTTGAGAAAATTCACATCCAGAATATCACTCAACATGTCAAGAAAAGACAATCTACCTAAAAACTTATTTTCTGCTAGACTATAATATTCTTCATTTATTCCATTATGAGAAAATTCACATCCAGAATATCACTCCACATTTCACGAAAAGTCAATCTGCCTACAAAATTATTTTCTGAATCCTCAATTGCCGTAATCCATAACCATAGGTGCCTACAATTACTCCTTTTCCAGTGGATCCATCAACAGAATGATCACCATTTTCTACATTTCCAGTAGATCCCCCTAAAGAAGATTAACCATTTCCTCCAATTCCAGTGGATCCACCTAAAGAAGGGTCACCATATCCAGTGGAACCACTAAAAGAAGGTCAGCATTACCTCCAATTCCAATAAATCCACCTCAGGAAGGGTCACCATTTCCTCCATTTCCAGTGGATCCACCTAAAGAAGGGTCACCATATCCAGTGGAACCACTAAAAGAAGGTCACCATTTCCTCCAATTCCAATAAATCCACCTCAGGAAGGGTCACCATTTCCTCCATTTCCAGTGGATCCACCTAAAGAAGGGTCACCATATCCAGTGGAACCACTAAAAGAAGGTCAGCATTACCTCCAATTCCAATAAATCCACCTCAGGAAGGGTCACCATTTCCTCCATTTCCAGTGGATCCACCTAAAGAAGGGTCACCATATCCAGTGGAACCACTAAAAGAAGGTCACCATTTCCTCCAATTCCAATAAATCCACCTCAGGAAGGGTCACCATTTCCTCCATTTCCAGTGGATCCACCTAAAGAAGGGTCACCATATCCAGTGGAACCACTAAAAGAAGGTCAGCATTACCTCCAATTCCAATAAATCCACCTCAGGAAGGGTCACCATTTCCTCCATTTCCAGTGGATCCACCTAAAGAAGGGTCACCATATCCAGTGGAACCACTAAAAGAAGGTCACCATTTCCTCCAATTCCAATAAATCCACCTCAGGAAGGGTCACCATTTCCTCCATTTCCAGTGAACCCACCTAAAGAAGGGTCCCCATTCCCTCCATTTCCAGTGAACCCACCTAAAGAAGGGTCCCCATTTCCTCCATTTCCAGTGGATCCACCTAAAGAAGGGTCACCATATCCAGTGGAACCACTAAAAGAAGGTCAGCATTACCTCCAATTCCAGTAAATCCACCTCAGGAAGGGTCACCATTTCCTCCATTTCCAGTGAACCCACCTAAAGAAGGGTCACCATTTCCTCCATTTCCAGTGGATCCACCAAAAGAAGGGTCACCCTTTCCTCCATTTCCAGTGGATCCACTAAAATAAGGTCCCCATTTCCTCCATTTCCAGTGGATCCACCTGAAGAAGGTCACATTTCCTCCATTTCCAGTGGATCCACCTCAGAAAGGTCACCATTTCCTTTAATTCTAGTGGATTCACCTAAAAAAAGGTTGTAATTTTCTCTATTTCAGGTGGATCCACCTCCAGAAGGGTCCTCATTTTCTCTGATTCAAGTGGATATACCTCATGAATGGTCATCATTTGTTTCCAGTGGATCCACCTAAAAAAATTCTATTTTCTCCAATTCCAGTGGAACCACCTCCAAAAGGTCGCCATTTTCTCCAATTCCAGTGGATCCACAAAAAGGTCATCAATTCCTCCAATTCCAGTGGATCCACCTAAAAAAGGTTGTAATTTTCTCTATTCCAGGTGGATCCATCTCCAGAAGGGTCCCTATTTTCTCTAATTCCAGAGGATATACCTAAAAAATGTTCATCCTTTGTTTCCAGTGGATCATCCTAAAGAGGGTTGCTATTTTCTTTAATTCCAGTGGGTCCACCTCAAGAAAGTCGCCATTTTCTCCAATTCCAGTGGATTTACTTAAAGAAGGTCACCATTTCCTTCAATTCCAGTGGATCCAACTAAAGAAGGTCATCATTTCCTCCAGTTCTATTGGATCCACCTCAAGAATGGTCACCATTTATTTCAAGTGGATCCACCTATAGAAGGTTGTAATTTTCTCCATTTTCAGTGGATCCGCATCCAGAAGGGTCCATATTTTCTCCAATTCAATTGGGTCCACCTCAACAATGGTCGCCATTTCCTGCATTTCCAGTGGATCCACCTAAAGAAGGTTATAGTTTTCTCCATTTTCAATGGATCCGCATCCAGAAGGGTCCATATTTTCTCCAATTCAATTGGGTCCACCTCAACAATGGTCACCATTTCCTCCATTTCCAGTGGATCCACCTAAAGAAGGTCATCAGTTCCTCCAATTCCAGAGGATCCACCTCAAAAATGGTCACCATTTTTTCCAGTGGATCCACCTAAAGAAGGTTGTAATTTTCTCCCTTTTCAGTGGATCCACCTCTAGAAGGGTCACCATTTCCT
>NC_090743.1:41882031-41892031 GCF_036898095.1 Palaemon carinicauda
GATCTACGGGGACAGTTAATAGAGGCATCCAAAATTTCTAAAGAAATAACTAATGTAGATTACAACAAAGGATGGAACGTTTGAACTTATTTAATCTACAAACTCGATGACTAAGGGGACAGTTAATAGAGGCATTGAAAATTTCTAAAGAAATAACTAATGTAGATTACAACGATCTATTCACGCTATGCACAAATCAGTCCATAGGTAACTGATACAAACTGGAATTTAAAAAAATACACCACTCAATGTAGCAATTTTACATACAAATTAGCATACACATACAATAGAATTCAAGCGAATGTAGTAAACAGCAACATGGTGAACAAGCTCAAGAATAAGTTAGAGAAGATCATAAGAACTCTCTAAATGCTAATGTGAATCGCTCTAGCCAAGAGCAACTGGAGTCTCCACGGATGGACTTTTTGAGACATCCAAAATCCTAGTAACTCTCTCATATATATATATATATATATATATATATATATATATATATGTATATATATATATATATATATATATATATATATATATATATATATATTATATGCGTGTGTGTAGCCAGACACTTGCTCTTTAACATAAAGGGGAGATATACAACTGAGTCCGTTTCGCATAACAGAGGATGGTGCCATGAAAATAACAATGCACTGGTTACTGCCGCACCCATACCTTACGGCTAAACGGTATTGTATTTATGGAATTTGGGCCCTATATTCCGGCACTGGGGTCAAGGAGACCATTCAACACCATGATGTATTGGGGGCGGGTGAACCACTGTTGTTGTTGTTGTTGTTACTAAGTAAGCTACAACCCTAGTTGGAAAAGCAAGATGCTATACGCCCAAGAGCTCCAACAGGGAAAAATGGCCCAGTGAGGAAAGGAAATAAGGAAATAAAGAAACGATATAAGAAGTAATGAGCAATTAAAATAACATATTTTAAAAACATTAATAATATTAAAACAGATATTTCCTATATAAACTATAAAAGGACTTTTTCAACATAAAAACATTTGCTACAAGTTTGAACTTTTGAAGTTCTACTATATCAAAGTAAAAGAAAGAGTTTGGGCAGCAAGATGGAAGAAAGGAAAAGGGAATGGAGACAAATTAGATGGTTAAAAAGTAGGTGCATCTAGACAGAAGGACGTTGCAAATCCCCCTTAATTTCCTTTCCTCACTGGGCTATTTTCCCTGTTGGAGCCCTAGGGTTTATAGCACCCTGCTTTTCCAACTAGAATTGTTGCTTAGCTAATAATGATAATGATAATGATAATAACGATAACGATAACGATGATGATAATAATAATAATAATAATAATAACAATAATAATAATAATAATAATAATAATAATAATAATTATAACAATAAAAATAATAATTATAATATTAATATTAATAATAAACATTATAATAATATATTAATGTGTATAATATTGCTACTACAATCCATCCAAGTGTACATAATGATAATGTCGTGCATGTATTGTTCAGAGATTATAAACCTACAATTTTGGAATTTATCAAATTAAAGTTATTTACCTCATACATTTTGACAGCAAATAATTAGATATAAAATAGTAAATCATAAACCCCCAAGTTATGTTCACAGTACATACATTAATGTATGTACATTATGATAATCTCGTGCAAGTATTGTTAAGAGATATATTAACCTACAATTTTCGAGTTTATCAAATTAAACTTATCTACCTCATACATTTTGTTAACAAATAACGTGACATAAAACAGTATATCATAAACCCCCAAATTATGGCCAAAGTACATACAGTATATGTAAAATATAACTACTACTAACGAGACACGTGTACATATTGATAATCTCGTTCATTTATTGTTAATAGATATATTAACCTACAATTTTCGAATTTATGAAATAAAACTGATCTACCTCATACATTTTGATAGCAAATAACGTGATATAAAACTGTAAATCATAAATCATAGCGTTTAGAAAATACCTTCCGTTTCATTCTTAATAACAATTCAAACAGCTTGATCCCTAGTTATGGAAGAGACCATGTTTACACTTGACTAATGTTAGTGATAATACCTTTGCAGTTTCAAGCAACGCCTTACCTCTATGTCCTAAATTACCGAATCGAAAGAAGAAGAAACAGACGCACAATCTGATCCAATCACAATAAAACAAAAAAACTCTGCAGAAATAACGAATGGGAGGCGTGGCGCTCTGGCTATTCGTATCGTTAAAGAAACACGGGTGAATAGACTCCTGGCGGTAAAAGTGTGTACTATCAGCAATGACAACAAAGGCCACCACAGGGAGGCTTTGTGGTGCGTGGCCCATTGTCTGCCAAGCTTCTGGGAGCTTTTATGATGCATTCTTGTAGTTGTTTATTGGTTCGTTAATTTCATATCCTCAAAAGAATCCTTATCGCTGATATCATACATCTTTTAGATCTTGCAGAAAGTATGCCTGGCTTTATGCAGATGGCCACTTAATTCAACACATTCTCACATTATGGAAAGATACGATGGAATCAATGCAGATAATACATTAGGATTGGTGTTTACTGGTGTGAATAGATGTAAATGGTAAAAAAGAAAAAAAAAAAAAAACATTTTCCTGCACATTATGTTGAGTATTTCTAAAGAGTGAATTTACTTTCTCTAACGAAGGCAATACCGTTTCAAGGCAATTCATTATATATGAAAGATTTATTTTAATGTTGTTACTGTTCTTAAAATATTTTATTTGTTAATTACTTCTCTTGTAGTTTATTTCCTTGTATCCTTTCCTCACTGTGCTATTTTCACTGTTGGGGCCCTTGGGCTTATAGCATGCTGCTTTTCCAACTACTGTTGTAGCTTAGCGAATAATAATAATAATAATAATAATAATAATAATAATAATAATAATAATAATAATGATGATGATGATAAATGACCAATTATTCTAATTTTTCCACGATCTTATTCCTTCATCGGGGAGATGTACAGCCAGCACACGTGTCACACTGTAGGCATTACTAAAGGCTATATTCATACGTACGTTGACTCTTAGCTCACTAAGTTCATAGCTATCCACTATTATTATTATTATTATCATTATTATTATTACTTGCAAAGCTACAACCCTAGTTGAAAAACAGAAAGCTATAAGCCAAGAGGCTCCAACGGAAGGAAAAATGAAATATTTCAAGAACAGTAACAACATTAAACGAGATATCTCCTATATAGAATATAAAAACTTTAACAAAACAAGAGGAAGAGAAATAAGATAGAATAGTGTGTCCGAGTGTACCCTCAAGCAAGAGAACTACCTCTATTCTAATTGCTATTCAATATCACAGCCTTTTTTTTAGTGATACTGGGGAATTTCCCTCCCTCCCCCAACCCAGTTGCACCGAAAGTCATCCCCCACTACGTGTGTATATAACCCCTAGTACAAACTAAAATAATCAGCAATTAGGCTAAAGTGTGAGAAGGAAGTGTTAGGATTACCAAAATAAATGGTCTATAATCTCAATTCAGACAATTTCTTAATATCAAAATTGTGGGGAACATGCTGCTTTTCATTCTCGTAACCTTTATATAGGTGGTTTGTAGTAGAAAATGGGCCATTCGCATCAGCCCTTTTAGAGGGTCACTCCAAAATCAAACCTTTGTTTCCCAGTCTAGGGTAGTGCCATAGCCTCAGTACCAAGCTCTTCCACTGTTTTGGGTTTGGAGTTTCCTTGCTTGATTGGCCAAGGCACCAGCCACCCGTTGAGATAGTACCGCTAGAGACTCTTTAATTATGGTCAGCAGCTCATCTAGAAAGACACTCCAAAATCATATCATTGTTCTCTACTCTTGGGTAGTGCCATAACCACTGTACCATGGTCATCCACTGTTAGGTTAGAGTTCTCTTGCTTGAAGGTACACTCAAGCACGCTGTTCTGTCTTGTTTCTCTTCCTCTTGTTTTGTTTAGAAGACTTTTATAGTTTATATAGGAGATATTTATTTAAGAATTTTATTTTTCCTTGTTTTCTTTCCTCAGAGGTATTTTCCCTGTTGGAGCCCCTGGACTTATAGCATCCTACTTTTCCAACTAGGGTTGTAGCTTAGCAAGTAATAACAACAACAATAAGAAGAGTTTTGGGGTAATTTCACGGGCCAGACAATACTACATTGGATCCCTCTCTGGTTACGGCTCATTTCATCAGTACCTACATAATACACCGAATAGACTGGCCTATACCTTACACATTCTCCTCTTTCCTCATACACTTGACAACGCTGAAATTACCAAACAATTCTTCTTCTCTCAACCATTGTGGTTGAAGTTTCAACGAGTTCAGTGTTGCTTTGTTAAGGTGCGTCCACACGGTCGAACGGTGTCCGTCGAACACAATTGTTACCAGTTAACATTGTGAAAAAATTTTTAATGACGTCAATAACGAGCACCTAGTGGTGTGTTGGACAGTTCCTGTGTTCGTAGAATCTGAGCTTCAGACACTCTCCGGAGGCGGAGTGGCACTATGGACGGAGTTCTACTTGTTTACCGGATTAACTAAACTTTTAGAAGGTTAGGTATTACCATCCCTGTAAACACTACTAGTAATCCAGTTACGGAGGAAAGCTGACCGAGATATAAGATAGGCTCAGTTGCTAATCAAACAGTACTGGCAGAGCCCTAGCTTATAAAACATCAAAGGAAGTGTTTACAAAGACAAATGAACGTGCAGCAGCAATAAATAAAATAACGTCAGAAATTCCGAGAAGTGGAATGTCTGTAACTGGTTTACAATTCGAAAAGAATATGGGATCCATAGTGGGTCATTACAATGAAAAGCTATGCAAAATGTTAAATAAAAAAAAGTCGGAGGTTGGTACAGAAGACATTTGCACAACTAAATTATGGAGTTTCGATATACCAGTATAGCATAACAGAGTCAGTTTCAATTATGGACACCAAAGTCTCATTTGCTCGATGAAGTGATTGATCGTGAGGAAAATACGTAATTCTCTCTCTCTCTCTCTCTCTCTCTCTCTCTCTCTCTCTCTCTCTCTCTCTCAATAAAATGGGAAACAAATTCTGAACATTTTATCTATATCACTGAAACAATTTGGATTAAGTTACCAACACACGATCCGATGTACGATCATTCCCAAACAGTTATTTCTTGGAATAATGTAGGCTATACATTGCACGTTAATAACAATAACATCTACAGTTCACCGATATGTTATTTTAAGTCAGGCATATCTGATCCCGTTATGCCTCCACACGGGCCTCTGGATAAATGCTTCCTCTCATACATGTGCCCTGCTTATTTATAAAAGGTTTTAAGTTCTCCGATAAGATGTATGAAGTGTTTGGGCCCATCAGTATATAGTTTTAAGTCCGATTCATAATAAATTTGAGTTTCCTTTAAAATGGAGGAATGGCTTCCCTTTTGACTTAGTCTTAGCAACTAGTTCTTCCCTGTTCCATTCCATTGTTCTCAAAAGATCAGGAATAATCATGCTGCATAATTTAATTTATTTTATTGTGCTTTATCTTATGGTGCACTATGGTTATGATGCTCCGTACTTGAAGCGGATACCTACTTTATTCTCGAGTATAGATTGTAACAGATGCCAGCGGACATCAGCTTAGGACATTTCTTCCGGTCTTTATCTGGTAAAAGGAGTAGAAAACATTGTTGTCAACTACATCTGGTACCACCATATCAACTTCCCTCATTTCAACACTTATGACATTCTTTCAGTTTAGATATGGCAAAACAGTGTTTGTCCGACAGACACTGTTCGACCGCGTGGACGAACCTTTAGATTTAACAGGCTCTCTGAAGCCTAGCACTGACCTTCCGTCAATTTACATAAATTTCTAAGACGACGATATTTCTTTAAATCATTACGGTTGATACTCCAACCAATTGTGTATATTAGTTATAATTAATAGGATCTATACAGCCTAGCAATGGTGTAATTCTATGACCTAGTGCAATTGTGAAAACCCTTTCAGTATAACCCCTTCCACAAGGACAGGAGCAGGATGGGCACTCTTTGATTTGCCAGTAATTCCCTTGCTTTTGAAAAAGATTTACCAGGTCAAGATGTCAAAGGAAGGGACACCTATGACTTTTTGTGACACGCAGGACGAAAGATAGTCTTATTTCTCGCAACGTGTTCAGGCCCTAGTCAGGCAGCCATCCAGTGGCTCAATAACAGCCACGCCACTAAAGATCTTTAGCTCATGGTTCCTCGTCTATGAGGTCATCTACACTTTATGCCCATCCATCAAATTGGTAAAAGCGCCAACCCCCCCCCCCTCCCTGACGTGCTTTTGTCCCCCATGTTGAAGGAGCTTTCACACGAAGTGCGGCTACTCTGCTTTGCCCTTAATTCTCTCGCTTTGGAACAGTGTTACCAGATCAAACAGCCAAAGGCAGACAGTAATCACAGACTAACTTATGACAAGGGCCCGACAACTGGCAGAACGCAATCAAGAGCTGCGACGGACAATAGTCAGGCGCTTATCCAGTGCCTCAACAACGGGTACTGGTACTTCCATGGTTTGCCAATGTTTTCTTAGTCTAACGTAATCTACAACTCTTTATCGTCAACCATACAAAAAAAAATTTAAGACTGTCTGGCCGCTGTGCATTTGCCCCTCGTATGCAAGGGCCTCAACTGTACCTTGCAACACTGAACGGCACTAACTGGAGTACCACTCAAGTGGAAGATTCACCATACAGATATTTTTTATTTTAGCTTATGCAAGTCCGGACTTGCAAACAGCTCTCCCTAGATGTTGACTAAAATTAGAAGTTTTGTATTTATCGTAATTTTTATGCACTCCTTTGGATTTTTTTTTTTTGAGGATCTCAAAACTATTAGCATTAGGCTCTCAGAAACAGACTTAATCTAAATTGATTCCAGCTTTTTGAGTTTCCAAGTTTCTTCTACTGAATATAACCTGGAGGTGCGGCCTGCAGTCACTTAGCTACATCTTAATCCAATTCCCATAATATTCAGTAACTCCCGCTTCCCACTTTAAAAGACTTTAAACCCAAGTCATTCTCTTAGTTCAAGAGGTTATAGTTAAATAGCGTTAGCAGATGCCACTTCTCTTAACACTTTGGCAATTTTTAGCATTTGTCTAGAGCTAAGCAGGACATTCATCTTTCAATATAAAACATTTAACTTTCAAAACTTAAAACTAAGACTACTAATGTTATGCAGTTAATAAATTACCGCTTAACCATATTGAATGTTAAA
This sequence comes from Palaemon carinicauda, assembly GCF_036898095.1. NCBI lineage: Eukaryota > Metazoa > Arthropoda > Malacostraca > Decapoda > Palaemonidae > Palaemon > Palaemon carinicauda. The sequence continues at coordinate 41,889,285 of NC_090743.1, forward strand.
CTAGATCTGTGTAGCTTTTTTGAAGTACAGTTAACATATCATTTACCCTTCTCATTCCGTATTAAAACCTTTGAAAAATTCACCATTATTCATGAAAAGTAGTTCTATGTAAAGCCACTAGGATTTATGAAAACTGCTTTATTAACATCTATAAATAACGAAACAGAAGAGTGTCAAAACCAAATTATACCTTGTTAGCAACTGTTAACCAGCAATAAAGTACTTACATAGTATTGCAATAAAAGTATAAAATGTTTAAAGAATTCACTCAAGATTTCTCATTAATCTTTAACCTTTCATAATATTTCAACTTAAGTTTCTCCCTTAGATTCGAAATCAATTTGGGTAAATTAACCACAAAGTCCAAAAGGGAAAATATGTACATCAAATTTGATTTAATTCTAAGTCTTGAGTAAAATTTAAAGTTTTCACATTTATGTAGAAACCAATATATTATGGTTAATCATTCAGAAATTTCATAAAATAAATCGGTAACCTAAAATAGTAGCTATAAAACTTTGCCGTATCCAAAATAAGCAGTAAATTTGTAGGCCACTCCTCACCTCAAATTTTGGTCTAAACTGCGTCCACTGAAGCACTCCATTCTGCTTAATTTCTTCACTTTATCCTGCAATAGATAAAACTTGTAAGAGTACCTTCTTTTACACTACAATGGATCAAATAGTAATATATAAATATAAATAATCTAATAGTCAACCAATATAAAAGTCAACCAATATAAAAGTCAACCAATATAAAAGTCAACCAATATAAAAGTCAACCAATATAAAAGTCAACCAATATAAAAGTCAACCAATATAAAAGTCAACCAATATAAAAGTCAACCAATATAAAAGTCAACCAATATAAAAGTTATTTTTTTTTTAGTTACACTGACCAAGGCTGCAAAAACAAAGAAGAAATTTTTTTGAATATAAAGAATTTTAATATAACCCAAGACGAGGAATGAAAACTGAATTGACAAGGTGGAGTAGCCAAGGTTACTTTCAAGTTTATAAATATTCATAAGTTAGGATAATTATTAAAATTAACAAATGATGGTTAGCATATCACTGCAACTTCATAAGGGTAATATTCATTGTCATAATATCATTGGTAATTTTGATAGTAAAATGGTCTTACGTTCCTAATACAAACTGTTACTAGTTTTACATATGGCCAAAATAATTTACTTTATATTTGCAACCTTTTAATTTGCATCTAAGTTTTGTCAACTATCAGTAATAAATATTCGGAACATTAAAAGATTCAAATTAAAAATGTTTTTAGCTATTGACTAATATTTTTAATGGTCTATTGAAAATAAAATAAACGTTACGTAAGAAATGAAATTTAAAAATAATCTCTGAACTTTAGGCAAGCTCTTTGAATAAAGAGAATTGGTTTTCAGATGACTTGCATTAGATGCTAACAAATTTAAGAATAATCTTTAGGAACTTTCGGTAAACTCTTAGAATAAAGAATTTGTTGCAAGATAACTTGCGTTAAATCCTAAAATTTCATCTAAAACTTGAAACATTAAAGATTTTTAAGTTTTACCCTGACACTAATCATTACTGCCAACAAGTAGTAGGTTGGCCAGGGCACTAGCCATCCGTTCAGACACTACCGCTATAGTGTTGTGGTTCCTTGACTGGCCAGACACCATATTGGATCCTCTGGTTACGGTTCACTTTCCCTACACTGAATAGTCTGGCATATTCTTTACAGATTCTCCTCCGTCAAAAACCTGACAACAGACTACCAAAATTCTTCTTCACCCAAGGGGGTTAACTACTGCACTGAGATTGTTACTTTCCTCTTGGTAAGGGTAGAGGAGAGACATCAGCTATGTTACACAGCTCTTCTAGGATAAGGACACCAAAATCAAACCATTGTTCCTTGTCTTGGGTAGTTCCATGGCCTCTGTTACCATTGTCTTCCACTGTCTTGGGGTAGAGTTTTAAAGTTACTGTTCAAAATAATTTATTTTTCCTGGTTTCCTTTCCACACTGCTATTTTCCCTGTTGGGACCCTTTAGGTTATAGCATCCTGCTTTTCGAACTAGGATTGTAGCTTGCCAAGTCATGATAAATAGGCAAAGACGTGGAAGGGTACCTCCACCCATCGCCCCTACAGGTGGTAGGAGAAAAAAAAAATAAGAAAAAGCCAAATTTGGTTGGTTGATACACTCACCTTCGTGTATGCCTAAGATCAGTCATCCATGTTGTCCATCAGAAACGCATTACTTGGGTAGACTAAATGCACGCTTCATCTGTAGCTCCTGAATAATTTGTTTATTATTTTCACTTTCTTGATATGAAGTTTTTAAATACACGAGCCTCTGAAAGTATTAAAGCAGTTACTATTAGGTTAAGGAATTCCATAGGTAAATATTTGTAGATAAACTACAATAGCTAGAATATCAGTAACAGAAATAAAGTTAATTGTAAATCAAAATCTGTACACTTTGAAATAGGGTAATTCTAATCTGAAATTCGCCGTAAGACAGTTCTCGGCCGTATTACAGTAAAATAAAGGGCACCGTAATTTCACCACTTAACTAACGTGTTGGTGACTAATATCACTCCTTACGTAAATAACTGTCTTAACTAAAAGTCCTGGAACAAAAGTTAAAACAGAAATTTGCCGTTTTTAATGCAAATTTTACGTGTAGGAACTATAATAATGAATTTAAATCAAGATCTGTAGGTACTTAACATTAATAGAGAAGTTTAGATTTACTA
>NC_090743.1:41897031-41904531 GCF_036898095.1 Palaemon carinicauda
ATTAAGAATTTCAATTATGACTTTTGATTTAGAAATATTGCAAGAAAAAAAAAAAATTTCCCATTAATAATTTGAAGCTTAAAAGTATGCAGAAATTATATTTCATGCATCCAAATTCAGAAAAAAAAATTAAAATGTAAATAAGTAAAATATATTTGTTTAAAGAAGAAAAAAACAAGCATAAAAATGTGAATGATAAAGCTAAAAACATTAGAATATATCATTGCAAATATATAAAAATAAAACATCGAAAAAATCAATATTCACCAAAAAGCAAAATTATATATAAAATCTTTCTCACTCATTAAACTTGTATAAATACAAACAATATAAAAATCAGCATTTGTAAAAAATTTATTGACAGAAAAAATGTATAGAATTTGACGGAATCAATTTATGAGAGAAAAATAATAAAAGGTCGAGGCAGAAATAGAGAAACGATTAAAAAAATACATCGAAAACAGAACAGCAGATGAAATCATTTTGATATCTCTCTCTCTCTCTCTCTCTCTCTCTCTCTCTCTCTCTCTCTCTCTCTCTCTCTCTCTCTCTCTCATTAGGAAACTTGGCTATCTTAATCTTATGCCTATTGAGAGAGAGAGAGAGAGAGAGAGAGAGAGAGAGAGAGAGAGAGAGAGACCCAGGATTAGTATAGGGAGTCATTCTTCTATATATATATATATATATATATATATATATATATGTATATATATATAATATATATATGTATATATATATATATATATTATATATATATATAAATATATATATATATATATATATATATATATATATATATATATATATATATATATACACACAACAATATCCTTACAGTTTCGACCACAACATCCTCAAGAAAAAAAATCCTATTTTCTACGCCTCAGATCTGGCTGCATGTTTGAGTTATATTCTTTTTAAAATTTATTATTCTCCGGAGGCTAATGAGAGAATTATTATTAAATGACAGTGTCGGTGGACCGTAAATTAACCTAAATTAATATTTTACGCTGTTCAGACTAAAAGACCAAGTTGTTACGGTTCTCTGGAAGTGTAACATATCCTAAAAACGCTCTGAAGATCTTCTCCTTGGTCTTTCCAGACCCCTTCCCTCCCCCCTGCGTCGGGAGCAGGAGTAAATTTAGGACCTCCTGAAATGGCTAATGACAACTCCCAATACTTTAACGCTCATTTGAACACTCCATAATTAGGGGATCGGCGTCCTTAAGTGTTTCCGAGGCTTGTCATTATCTTGAGCCGAAGTCGCTTAAGAGATGCCCCTGGAACGTCTTTCGGTGCCGTCTCCCTCTGTGACATATCCTGAGAGCAATTTTCCAATTTGTTTGGAAGGCAATTGACTGTAAATCAGGGCTTTAATGTGTCCGCCGAATTTCGCGGGGGAAATGGGAACGTCGAGATTCGCATGTGCAAATTATTCTCTTTAAGAAATGGCGGTGTACATTGGCAGCCCCATAAAATAGTAGGTGATGTCCTTTTGTGATAAAAAGAATCTTTTACCACATTGCAAAGTGATGATGATCTCGTTCCAATATCTTCTGTAAATAATGTATATTTCAGTAGTATTGCAAATACCATAGTCTTGTAGTTAACGGAATAAAAGTATGATAAAAAGAACCTTTTACCAATTTGCAAAGTAATTTATGATCACGTAGCAGCATTTTCCGTAAATGACGTATATTTCAGTAGAATGGGAAATCCCAAAGTCTTGTATTAATCGGAATAGAAGTGTGATAAAAAGAACCTTTTACCATATTGCAAAGTAATATGATCACGTAAATGTTATCCGTACATAATGCGTGTTTTAGTAGAAATGAAAATTCCATAGTCTTGCAGTAATAGGAATAAAAGACTTACATTGTCGAGTTACCAGATGTTTCCTCATCTTGCCAAAAGCCCATAAAATAGTAAATGATGTCCTTTTGTGATAATATGAACCTTTAATGATGATCAGGTAAAAATATTTTACGTGACGTACATTTCAGTAGAATGGAAAAAGCCATAGTCTTGTAGTAATAGGAATAAAAGTCCCACATTGTCGAGCAGCCAGATGGTTCCTGATCTTGCCGAAAGGCGTACCGAAATTCATGAAATTCAACAAGAGTCACGAGACCGCTTCCTAAAGGAGTTCCATGCGACGGGGGTCTTTCTCAATTCCTCAGCAGAATAAAGAAGTTGCATTTGCGCTTCTGGGTTTTTTTAATGCGCCGATAATTGCTCAGCGCGATTCTCCTCGAAGGTGTTTATAGCTCGACACCCCATTGGCCACACGATAAAAGAAGCTAGCTGCTCTTTGGCGTCTCCCAGCAAGAGCCATAATGCTGTCGGAGTGAAAGAGGCGGCGAAGTCTCCTCGCTGCTCATCTGCTTTTGTGGTTCCTATCGTGCCGAGGTTATTATATGAGCCGAAGCGCCCCGGCAGACATTTAGTGTAGGTGTCGGAATATTTATGGGTTCTGTTTTTTCGTTTTGCGGTTCTGTTTCTTCTGCTGTTCGAAGCTTCTCAGCAAAAGAAAGGAGAGTATTTTTAGGGTTCAATTTGCATCTGTTTATTGCTTTCAGCGTCGAACAAGGGCTGATTTGCCTCAATCGATTGGGTGATTCACCTTTTTCGATTGACTGATTCGCCAGTGTCGAATAAGTGATTTTCCATTTAACAATGAATTGATAGATTCGCCAGTGTTGATTGGGTGATTCACTTTTTTCGATTGACTGATTCGCCAGTGTCGATTGAGTGATTTTCCATTTAACAATGAATTGACTGATTCGCCAGTGTTGACTGGGTGATTCACCTTTTTCTATTGACTGATTCACCAGTGTCAATTGAGTGATTTTCCATCTAACAATGAATTGACTGATTCGCCAGTGTCAATTGAGTGATTTTCCATCTAACAATGAATTGACTGATTCGCCAGTGTTGACTAGGTGATTCACCTTTTTCGATTGACTGATTCGCCGGTGTCAATTGAGTGATTTTCCATCTAACAATGAAGTGACTGATTTGCCAGTGTTGATTGGGTGATTCAAGCTTTTTCGATTGACTGATTCGCCAGTGTCAATTGGGGGAGTTTCTAATGTCAATTGACTGATTCTTCAGCGTCGATTGAGGGATTTTCCAATTTCAATTGACTGATTCGTCAGTGTCAACTGCAGGATTTTTCATTTTCAATTGACTGATACGTCAGTGGCGATTGAGTGATTTTCCCTTTTCAATTGACTGATGAGTCAGTGTCGATTGGGGGATTTTCCATTTTCAGTTGACAGATTCATCTGTGTCAATTGGGGGATTCTCCATTTTCAGTTGACAGATTCATCTGTGTCGATTGGGGGATTTTCTATTTTCAATTGACTGATTCCTCAGTGTCAATTGGGTGATTTTCCATTTTCAGTTGACTGATTCATGAGTGTTGATTGAGGGATTTTCCATTTTCAATTGACTTGTTCGTCAGTGTTAATTGAGAATTTTCCATTTTCAGTTGACTGATTCGTCAGTGTCGAGTAGGGGACTTACCATTTTCAGTTGACTGATTCGTCAGTCTCTATTGGGGGAATTTCCATTTTCAATTGACTGATTTGTCAAGTGTCGATTGGAGGATTTACCATTTTCAGTTGACTGATCGTCATTTGGGCGATTTTCCATTTTCAATTGACTGATTCCTCAGTGTCGACTGGGGGATTTTCCATTTTCAATTGACTGATTTGTCAAGTGTCGATTGGAAGATTTACCATTTTCAGTTGACTGATCCGTCACTGTCAATTGGGGGATTTTCCATTTTCAATTGACTGATTCGTCAGCATCGATTGGGGGGATATTTCATTTTCGATTGATTGATTCGTCAGTTTCGTTTGGGGGAATTCTCCATTTTCAATTGACTCATTCGTCAGTATCCATTGAGGGATTTTCCATTTTCAATTGATTCATTCGTTAGCATCGATTGGGGGATTTTCCATTTTCAATTGACTGATTTGTCAGTGTCGATTGGGGGATTTTTCCATTTTCAGTTGACTGATTCGTCAGTGTTGATCGGGGGATTTTCCATTTTCAATTGACTGATTCGTCAGTGTCGTTTGGGGGATTCTCAATTTTCAATTGACTCATTCATCAGTATCCATTGAGGGATTTTCCATTTTCAATTGACTGATTTGTCAGTGTCGATTGGGGGATTTTCCATTTTCAGTTAACTGATTCGTCAGTGTTGATCGGGGGATTTTCCATTTTCAATTGACAGATTCATCAGTGTCGATTGAGAGATTTTCCATTTACAATTCACTGATTCGTCAGTGTCGACTGACGGATTTTCAATTTTCAATTCACTGATTCGTCAGTGTCGATTGGGGGATTTTCCATTTTTAATTCACTGATTCGTCAGTGTAGAGTAGGGGATTTACCATTTTCAGTTGACTGATTTGTCAGTGTCAATTGGGGGATTTTCCATTTTCAATTGACTGATTCGTCAAGTGTCGATTGAGGGATTTTCCATTTTCAACTGACTGATTCGTCAGTGTCGATTGAAGGATTTTCCATTTTCAATTGATTGATTCGCCAATGTCGATTGGGGGATTTTTCCATTTTCAATTGACTGAATTGTCAGTGTCGAATGAGGGATTTTCCATTTTCAATTGGCTGATTTGTCAGTGTTGATCGGGTGATTTTCCATTTTCAATTGGCTGATTCATCAGTATCAATTGGGAGATTTTCTATTTTCAATTGGCTGATTTGTCAGTGTCGACTGGGGGATTTTCCATTTTCAATTAACTGATTCACTAGTGTCTATTGGGGGACTCACCATCATCCACTGACTGATCCACCAGTGACAATTGGAAGATTTTCCATTTTCAATTGACTGATTCGTCAAAAATTTCTATTTGATTGACTCTGTTGACGATGTCGTTTCCAGGTCGTTTAGTACCTCCTCCACCAACCCCTCCCCCTCCACCCCTTGCGCGACATATCTTGCTATTTTTTGCTTTCCCAACATTTAAAGAACCTCCTAATTACTGTACAAAAAGAGGAGCGCTGCAGGACTGCATAATTTTGGAGTAAATGGGGAGCGTGCTCTTGTAAACAAATACCTCTTTGAGTTTATAGGGATATTCAATAATGTCGACTGCATAACTCACCAGTTTTGATAGGAGGATTTGTAATTTTCGATTGGGTGATTCACCATTTTGATTGGGTTACTCTCCCGTGTCGATTGGTTGAGTAATACACCAAAATTAATGGGGTCATTGGACATTGTTGAAATAGCAATTTTCCATTTTTGATTTTGTGATTCACCAGTGTCGAGTCATTATATATATATATATATATATATATATATATATATATATATATATATATATATATATATATATATAAACTCCATATCATTTGGTATAATTTTTTTGTTAAAATAATTTTATTTACAAAATTTCCTTTACGATAAGGCCTACAGTAGTATATATTTATCATATAATTTTTTTCAACCGGTAACTTTTCAGACATTTTTCATTCCTTTTCATAATCCAAAAATCTCATTTTAAATTAGTAGTTTTAAATTTTATGGGTTTTTAAAGAATATACAGTAGCTTAATTTTTTTCAAAATTAAGAACTTATTGGGTACAAAATTTTATGTAAAGCCTCTTCTTCCAGTCAAAATATTGCAGGACTAAAGATTTTAAGACGAATTCAGCCTGTCATTTTTATATATACAGAATATGGAGAAAGTACAAACCAAAAGTAGTTTAATATATTACTTTTAAACCAGATTTTGAGTTAAAGACACTAATAGTCTTGTACTGCAATTGGAAATAAAAAATTATTTTAATTTATAAAGCATTTAAGAAAATAATACATCTAATATTCAATTAACTTTAAGAATTGGGACAGGCATACAGGACAGTAGATAGTTCATTAGATTTAAGGACCATATTTGAATAAAATCAACAAAAAGTGGTAACATGTTCGCCTAGCATTCGCAATGCAGCAGATCGATCACAGTCCGGATCGTGAGTATATTCTGTTTACTGGGGAGGACATTGCTGTGGTTGGGCACCACAGTGGGGAGTTGGGCTTGCCCGCCTGACGTTCTGGTGAGTATCTATTCTGATGAAAGTGGAATTGAAACCAGGTATCTTTATCTTTACCTTTACACACAAATCCTTCAGTAGTGATAGTATACTATTTGCCTAAACTCTGAAACCTTCGTTTCTGTTAACCTCGCTAGCTAGTAAATCTACTTCAAAAAGATATCTTGGTAATTCCTTACGCTGGCAGTTAATCTAAAGGGTTTATTTTATTTCATTTATATCTGACTGATAATGTTGTCTACAGAAATTGTAAATTGTAACGTAAACAAAATTTTAAAGGCTTCGGTTAGTGCTATCAAACATATTGCTTGCGATTCAGAACTAATATTTAAAAATTTGCCTTTTTTTTTTTTCTTTTTTTTTTTTTTTTTTTTTTGTAAAATCTTTGAACGGTGCTGCCAATATAAATGCAGTGGCGGAATTTAATATAAAATTGTCCCAAATTAGCCTCGTAACAGACCAAATATTAAATCAAGCCATCCCCTTTACTTTCCCAATGTTTTTTTTATTTTAATTTTATTTTTGCCACTAAAATAACAATCACCCTTCATAATTTATCATAGCTTATATTTGATTAAAATCTATCATTTTATGATCCATGAAACGACGCGTTCTAAAAAAAATCCTTTTAATTAGCTGTTGAAACTACAACAAAATAGGAAAGTGAAATAACTTTTGTAACTATAACTTTCAAAATTCTTGATTTTAGGTCATCTACCACGGCAGTATTCTTCACAGCTGCGAATCCTCCTTAATAAGGATTACCAACACCTTATTCCATCTTGCGTGAAGGAGTGAGGAAATCCCTTTTTGGAGAGGGATTACACTAATAAATCCTTTTACTAACAATCAGGATACCATCTAGATGCCTTCTTTGGACACTTGAGGGAGAGAACCATAGATGTCAAGTGACGAAAGAAACCTAAAGATGGATTAAATTTACCTTGTTTCGCGACGCGAGGTCTCTGCGCTCAGAGACAGACGCCTGAGAAACAGACCAGATTCGAGGTACGGTAGAGAGAGACTGACTATTTGTTAATTTCACGGCCGGATGTAAAAGATGTTTTTTTCTCCCATCGTCTTTACGACGAAGTGTAAAAGCCAGGCTTTATATGTACAACGAAGGGATGGGTTTACATTATGACTACGAGAGGAATTTGTTGGTTATCTTGAGATAATCTGGAATTCTTGAGTTGAGTTTCATAGCGTTGTTATATATCCACTTTTCTGAATTCGACTACTTTCTATTGATTGAGTTACAGGTTAGAGAGGAGTATTTCTCAATTTTCACTACTCTATTTCTAATTGAGAAGAATTAGTAGATTTATAGCGTTGTTATATATCCACTTTTCTGAATTCGACCACTTTCCACTGATTGAGTTACAATTTGATATTTTTTCAATTTTCACTACT
>NC_090743.1:41917031-41919414 GCF_036898095.1 Palaemon carinicauda
TGTTTATCATATGTCCAACCTTGACACCTCATTTTCTCAGTGAAAAAAAAATGAAAATTATCAATTTTTATTGTTTTCAAAATAATGCAATGTACCTTTTGTGCTGCTTGAAATTAAATATGAAATTCTCACTCCTAAAATGGATCCCAAAAACCTGGTAGCTTAATGGAATCGTAAGTGGTACGTTATCTGTTGGTCATAAATTCGAGCTGCGATCACGGTTTAAAAGATTTCGCAGGTGAACATGACCTTACTATCCTTGAGATTGAAGAAAGATGGGTTTGGTTGGGGGATCTCATATATCTATTTGTTGAGTTGTCATAATTAAACTTTTGATGCCTCCTGGTCCTAACTTGGGTATTTGTTCAGTTTTTAAGACATTTTGCAATGACACCACGACTTGTCTCTTGCCTTTGTCACGCACGTGTGACCTATAAATTATAAATAACAATCCAAATCTGTCTATATAGAAGCTTTAGTGCCTTCATTCTTGAGTTTCCATGGTTCAGCCTTTTTACGTCGAATTCGTCGAAATCGTCGTCCTCGAATTTGGCGTTTTCAAAGTCATCCCAAGAGGTCTCATTGCGTCGGTATTCAAAAAAAAAAAAAAAAAAAAACACACACACAATTAATCCAACATTGAAGCCTAATGCAAACGTCCTTGTCTGCAAGTCTATTAGGCGGGGGTTCAAGACTCACTCAAAATATAAGTCAATCTATTGAGCCATCAGAAGCCATTGCAAGGCCCTCCCTGGTATTAGCATGGTGGAGAAGGGGTGGGCACTGATCATCTGTGTATATGGTCAGTCTCTAGAAAATTATCCTGTTCCTTGCCACTGCCATTCATGAGTGACCTTTAAAATATCAACACTGATTCATGATGGATCCATCCATATAAGGTAAGATTGGAACATTAACAGCAAAAGATTGCTCTGAGATCTCAAACCTCAGCCACGCTGAGCAATTAACGTTCCAAAATGTGTCCCATCTCCCCAATTTTATGTTCCTAAATTTGATGACTTGTTTGATGTAACGAGGACCAACTTTGGTCAAAGTTTTGTAAAATTTTACAAATATCATTTTGATTAATCTGATCGAAAGCAAACGAACTGAACCAACAAAATAAGTCCTTTGAGGATTTGAAAAATACAATACACAGGGATAATCTAAATGCCTTTAGACATAGATCACTTAACAATTAATCTATTCACTTAATAAAAATTAAACTAAGAAACAAAATCCCATATTAGCTGTGTCCCGATCGAATTCAAGCTGATTCTAAGCTTCAAGATTTTACTTTATATCATACTAGATCTCTTTTACCCCAATTATTAAAACTTTACCTGTATTTCCCTTATAATAATAATAATAATAATAATAATAATAATAATAATAGTAATAATAATAATAAATAATAATAATAATAATAATAATAATAATAATAATAATAATGATAATAATAATAATAATAATAATAATAATAATAATTATTATTATTATTATTATTATTATTATTATCATTATTATTTTTATTATTATTATTACTTGCTAAGCTACAACCCTTATTGGAAAATAGCCAAGTGAGGAAAAGAAACAAGGAAAAATAAAATATTTTAAAAACAGAAATATTGAAATAAATATTTCCTATATAAACTATAAAATAGTTTTTTTATAGGTGAAGTACTTTTTATAGTTTTATAGTTTTTATTCTATCTGATTAATACAGGCGTCCATTCAACTCACCACGCCTTTCACGATATATAATTACCAAGCCTTTCTTAACGTACCAGTGCCAAGAGGACTACCGCCATAAAGTATCACTTACGAAGAGGGATGGTCCGACCGTGTGATTACACATTGTGAAGACTGGAGTAATCTCCTTTACATCTCTCGTTGCGACCGCAAACAGTCCGATATTGTTATTTGCCTAGGCGGGCCACATGCACCGGTGGCCAAAAATGTCTAATCATCATTTGTTTCGCCGTCGGAAGAATTCATCATCGTCAGTTTAATCACGCGCGAAAAAAGCACATCTTCAGGACGTCTTCTATTTGTCAGAGAGGGGAGAGGGATGGCAGTGTGACAGCTGGGTATTTTTACGATTTTTTAAACATGTTTGCTTTTGGAGTATTTTCAGTGGTTATAAGAATAATTCTTAGATTTCTTTCATAGTATATATATATATATATATATATATACAGTATATATATATATATACATATATATATACACATATTTATACATATATATATGTTTATATATACTGTATATTAATAAATATAACAGGTAAAGCGTTCCAAATCACTCAAAGAATTAAATCCAAGCATTTTATAACCATGTATCAAACACACACACACACACACACACACACATGCAAAGGACC
>NC_090743.1:41919914-41924914 GCF_036898095.1 Palaemon carinicauda
TCCCCAGGTTTCATTTTTTTAAAAATAAGGGTGTTTGCATCCATTCATATCGTATCTCTGTCCCTTCCTCTGCCTACTTGAAAAAGACGAGGCAGACGAAGACGACGCACACGAAGACGATGAAGACGAAGACCACGAAGACGACGGAGACGACGACGAATGTTCTTTCATTTTTTAAAATAGGGCTCCCCAGGTTTCATTTTTTAAAATAACGGTGTTTGCATCCATTCATATCGTATCTCTGTCCCTTCCTCTGCCTACTTGAAAAAGACGACGCACACGAAGACGACGCACACGAAGACGAGGAAGACGAAGACCACGAAGACGGCGGAGACGATGACGAAGGTTCTATCATTTTTTGAAAATAGGGCTCCCCAGATTTCATTTTTTTCAAAATAAGGGTGTTTGCATTCGTTCAAATCGTCTCTCTGTCCCTTCCCCTGCCTACTGGAAGAAATTATCCTAGCTATCCATTTTCGACTTTTTTTTTTTTTTTTTTTTTTTTTTTTTTTTTTTTTTTTTTTTTTTTTTTTTTTTTTTGAGAGAGAGAGAGAGAGAGAGAGATTCTTAAATGATAGTGTACACGACCCGTCAAAATTACGGGCTAGATATTTAGGTCTATATACATACACACGCACACCCAATCCCTCTCGCCAGGGTATGACTACTACTTCCCCACCCTACCCAAAGGACGAGGAGAGCGGAGCACTTGGAGATATAATGGGAGAGTGACCGGAAAGAAACATATATATATATATATATATATATATATATAATATATATATATATATATATAATTTATATATATATACATATATATATATATATATATATATATATATATATATATATATATATATATATACTGTTTTTGCAGCCACACACTTACTCTTTATTATATAGGGGAGATAGCCTATATCCATTGGAGTTAAAAGTACCTCGTTGAAGCCCCCCCCCCCCCGTCTCTCTCTCTCTCTCTCTCTCTCTCTCTCTCTCTCTCTCTCTCTCTCTCTCTCTCCAATGAGGTTCAAAATTTCATGAAGCTTACTAAATTACCCTAAACCATCCCTTCTCCATCGGGACTTAACCCGGTCCCTCAGTATGTAAACCGAGTGCGCTACCAAGGCGTCTCAGGGAAGCATAAGAGAGAGAGAGAGAGAGAGAGAGAGAGAGAGAGAGAGAGACTCCAACTCTAAAAGGAAATAGCCTAATGAATTTACAGCCCCGTAATAGTTGGTAGCAAACACTTATCTAGTCCCTCAAAATAGCTTCCAGAATTCAATTCATTTCTCCCGCTACGGTCAACCTGATATCATCAGTGGTCTTCTTCTTCTTCTTCTTCTTCACTCCCATTTGTTATTTTCTACTTGGTACTTCTTTTAATTGCGCTTTTGCTCTTGTTAGTCTCTGATAATCTATCTTGTTTTTCAAAGATGTTTCTAAGACATTTATTATCAACATTTTAAACAGTTTTATAATCTTACTTTTTAATGACACATTTAAGGATTTTTTAAATATTTTTTTAGTATTCTCAAACTTTTAAATATTGACAAATAAATTCACAATTTTGAATAATTCCTTGGTTTTTGCTTATCAACAGATATCTTTATAGAAAATATTATTCTAGCAATTCTATATACTATGGGAAATATATTTCTTCGTACTTGACTTTAATATATCCTGCAATTGCCGTGTAACATAAAAAAAAAAAAACGTATTTTTTACGTTTCCTTCAAAATACATAAAATTCATCTTGAAGCATAATGTTTATTTTCCATATTAAAAACAGCAAAGATAGTATTTAATTTCCTATCATTTTCTTATAAACTACAACGTCAAAACTGATTTCTAAAACCTTCCATTACATTAAGGACGCCTATGTGAAGGTGTGAGTCCCACCATTAATTCGTCACTTGATCATACCATTAAGAGTATCCTTCTTTAGTACCATTAACGCTAAACTACATCATCATCGTTCAACAACTTCAAGAGAAGGGAAAACTCTTTAAAGGTCTAAAGGCCGATCACGTTGAAACAAATGCCAACGGAGTAACTTATCCTTCCCATAGGTTTATGCCATACGATACACAAACACAGAGACTACCCAACATGGCTTTGGCAACGTCGGCAGCAGCCTTTTCCGTCCAATAAATCAGTGTCGCCAATTACTTCGCCACCTGACACACTCGCCCCCAAAACAGCGGGACCCCAACAATCGAGGACCCTGGCTTGTGAAAACCCATAAATTGTGGCCATAAAGATGCATATCGTTCTTCTGTGCCATCTCCGAGAGGCCGAGAGAGCGCCGACGATCTCATTCCAGCCTCCAGAAGCACAGAGAGAGAGAGAGAGAGAGAGAGAGAGGAGAGAGAGAGAGAGAGAGAGAGAGAGAGAGAGAGAGAGAAGAGAGAGAGACTAATTCAAAGCTTTTTTTTTAAATCTTGAGCATAAGAAGGGAACAAATTGCATTTAGTTTCATGTTTTAATCAATCATATGAGAGAGAGAGAGAGAGAGAGAGAGAGAGAGAGAGAGAGAGACTTAATCAGATCTCCTACGGGACTGACGATCAACAGGAGAAGGTGCTAAAGAGTCGGGAATAACTGACCGAGGACTAAAAGGTCAACATAGGAAGGCGATAAAGAGGAGAGAGGTGTACAGGGAACGACCTCTCGTGGCAGCAGAAGGTGTTAAAACTAGGTGATAAGTCCTCATGAAGAACTCGAAGATTGAGACCCAACGGTAAGGGGGATAAGAGGAAGAAGAGGAGGAGATTGCGTCTTAGTTTCCTTGTCACTGGTCCTATAATATCTTCTTTTTTTTAAGGGGGGGGGGCGGGGTTGCAGCAAATTAAAGTATATTCATCTTTTTGTTACTGGCACTTTGATATATTTTTTGAGGGAAGCAAATAAAAACTTTTTCTGGTAACTGGTCCTATAATAAATTTTTTGAGGGGAGTATATGAAAATTTCTTTTGGTCACTGGTCCTACAATATTTTTTTGGGGGGGAGCAAATGAAAACATCTGGTCACTGGTCCTACAATAAATTTTTTTTTTGGTGGGGGGGAGCAAATGAACTCTTCTGGTCACTGGTCCTATAATATTTTTTTGGGGAGGGGGGCGAGAAATGAAAACATTCCTCTTTTCGTTATTGGCCCTTTAATATATTTTTTAGGGGGAGGCAAAGGAAAACTTATTTTTCTTATTGTCACTGGTCATCTCTATTTCATTGAGGGGGTAAATGATACCACTACAAAACTAAAAAAGCACTCTGAGAGGGCAGACTTCCTCCACGGCAGCTTATTTCTCGACCTTTTGCTTGACCTTGACCTTTGACCTTAACATGTATTAATTGGCGTTGATTTTCATACACTTGAATATGAACCTAGTTTGAAGTTTCAATTACAACGATGTTCAAGCTTATGGCTGATAACGTGAAATGGACATTTTGCTTGACCATACCCATAACCTTTGACCTTGACCTTCCAAAATTCAATAATTTCCAGCTTTTTAGATAACAGTTAATCCCTGCAAGTTTCATTACTCTACAATTAAAATTGTGGACAGGAAGCTGTTCACAAACAAACATACACACGTACACACTAACAGGGGTGGAAAACATAACCTCCTTCCAACTTCGTTGGCGGATGTAATAATAATAATCTCAATAAGAAAACCTTGATTTGTGGCTGCAAATATCACAGTTATAAACAGAGTATAAACAAAGTAATATTTTTGATTCTCGTGATTCAGAATTTTTCTGATGCATCGTAGATGATAAACTTTTTTTTTTTTTTTTACTTATTATAGTTTACAAACGTAAATAAACAAACATCTTTCTTTTGGCTATGATGAACAATATGATTGATAAACAAAAGTAAAAAAAAAATTACAAAAAAATATTAAAAGACGCTAATATCTTGGACGTGCAAAATATTGAAAAAATGTTAACATATAGGGATTCCTATGTCATCTATCTAACAAAAATATATTCATATTTAAAGAAAAAAATAAATCAAGTATATCTATCAGGTCACACTAATCCATTTTTTCTTACGTTAAGACTAAAATAAACCCACAAAATAATTAAGTTTTTATCATCTAAAACATTGTTAAAAATTAATTCTTTAATATTTTCGAAAATTTATGTACATACATAAAAACACACACACACACACACACACACACACACATATATATATATATATATATATATATATATATATATATATATATATATATATATATATATATATATCTGCAGTGAAGGTAGCGATAGCAAGTAATGAACGTATATTTCATAATATGGATAGGGAAAGTAGTTGTTCCTAATAATTATCTGTCTGATGTATATACATCTTTTTCCTTTTAATTTTCATCTAATTTTTTTTTTTACTGATTTTTACTGTTTTAAATTTGTATAATATTAACTGTTTCTTAATCTTTATGTATATGTTTTATTTGTAGCCCTGGACAATGCAATTAAAATAATCGCCAGACGTTGTGAATAAAAGATATGAAATATACATATATACATATATCTATATAATTATATTCATACATATATATATGTATATATATATATATATATATATATATATATATATACATATATGTATATATACATATACACATATATATATGTATATATATATATATATATATATATATATATAAATATATATATATATATAAATATATATATATACATATATATATATATATATATATATATATATATATATACATATATATATATATATGTATATATATATACACACACACATATATATATATATATATTATGTGTGTGCGTATTTTATAGTGCATGAATAAACAACGGAGAGACAATGATAACCACACTTGATGTATGATATTTTATATCGTGAAATATAATCTAAGGAAAATTCGTACTGGTTTCTGATGCCAGCCTTAGATTCGAAGAATTTCGCCCAAAATCCGGTTTTTCAAACTGTCATTTCCATAATTTTTCAGAATGTAT
>NC_090743.1:41929914-41944914 GCF_036898095.1 Palaemon carinicauda
CACCTGGAATTTAAGTATGTGTAAAAAACCAACAACAGAATAGACTGGGTGACATCAGATGTCCAACCTCTCATTTTTTTTTCTATCTCTTCTCGTTTTGTTCTTCGACTTTTTTATACCTTCCAAAGGAATTCGAGCGTGTCGAATTCATGACATAATTCGACCGAGGTCCAGGTGTGTCCTACTAAGCAAGAGTATACTTTATACTTTTCCCCCTTGAAGAATTCTACACCCAAATCCACGCATGCCCGATGCCTGTACTCGTCTGGAGATGGACACAGTAGATTATTTTCCTACTAGGTACGAGTTTGTCTAAACAAGGCTCAGGCCGATGTACCCGTTTCGTGTCTGATTGATAGACCTGACAATTGCAGGGTTTGAATCAAACAATCTGGTGTAGAGAGAGAGAGAGAGAGAGAGAGAGAGAGAGAGAGAGAGAGAGAGAGAGAGAGAGAGAGAGAGAGAGAGAGATAAATGAATTAGTTCACTTGACTTGAAAATAGTGATCTTTAAATTTTGGGAAATTATGGGATTTCCTTGGCCAACTGAAGGAAATCTTCTCAAGATCCAACAACCTAATGACGTATATAAAGATAGTGAGCTATGTTGAAATTTAGGGGAAAAAATATTATATTGACTATTTTGAAATTCTGGTAAAAATCTTATTACATTGGCAAAAGTATCTTTGAATTGGCCATATTATCTTTAAATTCCAATAAGCATTAATCACTAACCCTCTAAAGGAAACTAGTTTAAGAAGCGGCCTCAGAAAGTCCCCGAACTGCATAAAGATAGTGACCGAGATAATCTTAATACGTCCTAAATTATATGACTTCATTGACCCTCGGTAGGAAATTAGCACAAAAACTTATCCCAAAAATACCAAGACCTGATTTCTAAAGATGCCTTTTAAGCCAGCTTCTGTGCTGAGATCCGGTGTTTGTGTGTGTGTGTGTGTGTGTGTGTGTGTGCGTGTGTGTGTGTGAGTATAACCTTGATGGCAAACAACTAATAAACGTCAAGTGAGCCATTAACCTTGCCCCAGAGACGGACAGAGACGGCTGTTCGCTCCACCACGACCTGCAATATCTGATTTGTCGTCTCTCCAGACTGACGACTCTCGAAGAACTAGCAGTAATACATTAGCAACAATCGTTCTTTGCTTTGTGACTTTAGTAATTGTTTCGTTCGTAATTGATTAGGATTTTTCTGGTTCGTAACGCGATTAATAATTTGCTAGCTCGTAACTTGGGTCGTCAATTTGCAGGTTCGTATCTTGAGTCGTCATTCTCTGCTTTGTGTTTGCTTTTACGTACGATGATGTCCAAATATTTTAGAGGATGAAGTAGAGTTCTTCTTAAATAAAATATAACAAAAGGAAGGTCGTCACTGTGATAAAGTCCAATCAACTCCCCTGGTCAATAAAGAATAGTTGAAGCAGAATGTATTGAATGATTTTGCGTCCAGAAGAAAAACAAATAGCAAGTAATGGATTGATGTCTTCTAGAGTTAATCACACTGGTTTCACTTATTTCAAAACTGCATTAGAAGTCGCATTAAAACAATTCCATTTATGAATTTACTCCGAAAAATAGGGCAACTTGTAGTATTGGTGTTTACATAAATGAGCAAATATCAAACCACTCTTCCTATAAAGGAGGTTTAAACATTAGTTCAGAACTGTTATTTCTCTCCCCACTACGCTTTCTTTAATCTACTTTACATTATTTGCAACTTCATTATCATTGATACGAGTTAGTATTGTTTATCATATGTCCAACCTTGACACCTCATTTTCTCAGTGAAAAAAAATGAAAATTATCAATTTTTATTGTTTTCAAAATAATGCAATGTACCTTTTGTGCTGCTTGAAATTAAATATGAAATTCTCACTCCTAAAATGGATCCCAAAAACCTGGTAGCTTAATGGAATCGTAAGTGGTACGTTATCTGTTGGTCATAAATTCGAGCTGCGATCACGGTTTAAAAGATTTCGCAGGTGAACATGACCTTACTATCCTTGAGATTGAAGAAAGATGGGTTTGGTTGGGGGATCTCATATATCTATTTGTTGAGTTGTCATAATTAAACTTTTGATGCCTCCTGGTCCTAACTTGGGTATTTGTTCAGTTTTTAAGACATTTTGCAATGACACCACGACTTGTCTCTTGCCTTTGTCACGCACGTGTGACCTATAAATTATAAATAACAATCCAAATCTGTCTATATAGAAGCTTTAGTGCCTTCATTCTTGAGTTTCCATGGTTCAGCCTTTTTACGTCGAATTCGTCGAAATCGTCGTCCTCGAATTTGGCGTTTTCAAAGTCATCCCAAGAGGTCTCATTGCGTCGGTATTCAAAAAAAAAAAAAAAAAAAAACACACACACAATTAATCCAACATTGAAGCCTAATGCAAACGTCCTTGTCTGCAAGTCTATTAGGCGGGGGTTCAAGACTCACTCAAAATATAAGTCAATCTATTGAGCCATCAGAAGCCATTGCAAGGCCCTCCCTGGTATTAGCATGGTGGAGAAGGGGTGGGCACTGATCATCTGTGTATATGGTCAGTCTCTAGAAAATTATCCTGTTCCTTGCCACTGCCATTCATGAGTGACCTTTAAAATATCAACACTGATTCATGATGGATCCATCCATATAAGGTAAGATTGGAACATTAACAGCAAAAGATTGCTCTGAGATCTCAAACCTCAGCCACGCTGAGCAATTAACGTTCCAAAATGTGTCCCATCTCCCCAATTTTATGTTCCTAAATTTGATGACTTGTTTGATGTAACGAGGACCAACTTTGGTCAAAGTTTTGTAAAATTTTACAAATATCATTTTGATTAATCTGATCGAAAGCAAACGAACTGAACCAACAAAATAAGTCCTTTGAGGATTTGAAAAATACAATACACAGGGATAATCTAAATGCCTTTAGACATAGATCACTTAACAATTAATCTATTCACTTAATAAAAATTAAACTAAGAAACAAAATCCCATATTAGCTGTGTCCCGATCGAATTCAAGCTGATTCTAAGCTTCAAGATTTTACTTTATATCATACTAGATCTCTTTTACCCCAATTATTAAAACTTTACCTGTATTTCCCTTATAATAATAATAATAATAATAATAATAATAATAATAATAGTAATAATAATAATAAATAATAATAATAATAATAATAATAATAATAATAATAATAATGATAATAATAATAATAATAATAATAATAATAATAATTATTATTATTATTATTATTATTATTATTATCATTATTATTTTTATTATTATTATTACTTGCTAAGCTACAACCCTTATTGGAAAATAGCCAAGTGAGGAAAAGAAACAAGGAAAAATAAAATATTTTAAAAACAGAAATATTGAAATAAATATTTCCTATATAAACTATAAAATAGTTTTTTTATAGGTGAAGTACTTTTTATAGTTTTATAGTTTTTATTCTATCTGATTAATACAGGCGTCCATTCAACTCACCACGCCTTTCACGATATATAATTACCAAGCCTTTCTTAACGTACCAGTGCCAAGAGGACTACCGCCATAAAGTATCACTTACGAAGAGGGATGGTCCGACCGTGTGATTACACATTGTGAAGACTGGAGTAATCTCCTTTACATCTCTCGTTGCGACCGCAAACAGTCCGATATTGTTATTTGCCTAGGCGGGCCACATGCACCGGTGGCCAAAAATGTCTAATCATCATTTGTTTCGCCGTCGGAAGAATTCATCATCGTCAGTTTAATCACGCGCGAAAAAAGCACATCTTCAGGACGTCTTCTATTTGTCAGAGAGGGGAGAGGGATGGCAGTGTGACAGCTGGGTATTTTTACGATTTTTTAAACATGTTTGCTTTTGGAGTATTTTCAGTGGTTATAAGAATAATTCTTAGATTTCTTTCATAGTATATATATATATATATATATATATATATATATATATATATATATATATATATACAGTATATATATATATATACATATATATATACACATATTTATACATATATATATGTTTATATATACTGTATATTAATAAATATAACAGGTAAAGCGTTCCAAATCACTCAAAGAATTAAATCCAAGCATTTTATAACCATGTATCAAACACACACACACACACACACACACACATGCAAAGGACCTCGGTTAGATTTCGCCAGTCGTCTCTATTTTGAGCTTTTAATTCAATACTTCTCCATTCATCATCTCCTACGCACTTCATAGCCGTTAGCCATGTAGGTCTGGCTCTTCCAATTCTTCTGGTGCCTTGTGGAGCCCAGCTGAACGTTTGGTGAACTAATCTCTCTTGGGAAGTTCGAAGAGCATGCCCAAACCATCTCCATCTACCCCTCATCATGATCTCATCCACATAAAGCACTCGAGTAATATCTCTTAAAGTTTCATTTCTAATCCTGTCCTGCCATTTAACTCCCCAATATCCTTCTCAGGGCTGTGTTCTCAAATCTACTTAATCTCTTGGAGATTGTTTCATTGTCATACCATGACTCATGTCCATAGAGTAACAACGATCTCACTAAATTGATATATAGTCTGATTTTTATATGTAATTTCAGGCATTTTGATTTCCAAATTTTATATAACCTAGCCATTTTCTGATTTGCTTTTTTAAATCTTTCACTAAATTCTAATTTTAAAGACCCTGTACTGGAGATCATAGTTCCTGAATACTTAAATGATTCTACCTCATTAATCCCTTCTCCTTCCGGTGATATTTCATCTCCCATTCCATACTCCGGTCTCATTATCTCTGTTTTTCTTCTATTATCTTCAGCCCAACTTCGTGTGATATTTCATGCATTCTGGTAAGCTAGCATTGCAAATCCTGTGGTGTTCTGTTAACAAGGACAGCATCATATGTTAATTATAAGTATGCACATTTATATATACTATACATATGTAAACTGCAAAATATATATCATATATATATATATATATATATATATATATATATATATATATATATACAGTATATGCTGTATATATATATACATATACATATATATATATATATATATATATATATATATATATATATATATATATATATATGTATATATATACATATATATAATGTATATATATTTATATACATACACACACAAATATATATATATATATATATATATATTATATATATATATATATGTATATATACATATATATAATGTATATATATTTATATACATACACACACAAATATATATATATATATATATATATATATATATATATACTGTATATATATATGAATCTACTTTAACCCTTAGTGCATATATCTGCCTCCAGCCATGGAAAGGTAAAATAAATATTTC
This sequence comes from Palaemon carinicauda, assembly GCF_036898095.1. Taxonomy (NCBI): domain Eukaryota; kingdom Metazoa; phylum Arthropoda; class Malacostraca; order Decapoda; family Palaemonidae; genus Palaemon; species Palaemon carinicauda. The sequence goes on from NC_090743.1 coordinate 41,935,278, forward strand.
CTTCATCTCCTGACTGGCTATTGGCTTGTAGTAACAAGTGTATGAGGAATTCTAGAAAGTTGAAAGGACAATGAAGCTAATTTGAAATCGTATACAAATATAAGACAGCAAATAGCAGATCATATATATATATATATATATATATATATATATATATATATATACATAATATATATATATATATATATATATATATATATATATATATATATATATATATATATATATATATATATGTGTGTGTGTGTGTGTGTGTGTGTGTGTCTGTATATATGCAAAAGAAGACGAAAGAACCGTTCGATCTCTTATTCCCATTTCTTTCACGTTTACATTTTTAGACGTGCAACACCTACTCGGCGTAGAGCACCATAATGCACCATCAGTGTCAAGCGAATACTTAGTTCGCCACTTAGCATTCTCGTCCGAGATGCTTTATACCCAAGACACACTCGCCTGTTGCAGACGACGTTTGCTTACAAATAAGACAGGTGCAGGATGGGTCAAACAGCAACAGTAGTAGTAGTAGCCCTGGCAAAGAACTCTCTCTCTCTCTCTCTCTCTCTCTCTCTCTCTCTCTCTCTCTCTCTCTCTCTCGTGTTGTCGGTGTCTCAGGATTGGAGCCTCAATAACTCACCTAGGTTGACACGGAGCCAGCCAGTGGACGCACCGACACCACCAGCGTAGAAAGAAGAAGAAGAAGAAGAAGAAGAAGAAGAAGAAGAAGAAGAAGAAGAAGAGGAGGAGGAGGAGAAGGAGAAGAACGAAAAGAATGAAGTCGTTCTTATGTTTACCTTCCTCTTCTTGCTCATTATTTCTGGATATTTGTTTACCCTCCTGGAATCTCGGTTCGAGCGTCGGCTGCGCATCCTTTTTAACCAGCGTTACGAGCGAATTAATCGGTCTTCATCCAACAGCTAACTGCACTCTCGCTATCTTCATTAGCTCCAGATGATATCTGAGGGAATAAAGATCTGAAGCCTGCTTATAAACCTCAGCCGAGTTGACGCTTTCCAGCTGATACGAGACTTTGAGATTAGACCTGGCAAGCTACCCGGCACTAAAGATGTACCAACTTCATTTCGGGTGTCCCGAGGTGACACGTTTTGGTTTCTTTCGGGTTTGTCATTCATTGGAGTCGGAGAAATTTTTATCTTTTTTTCCTGGGATTAGAGATGGTACTTATATGTTTTTAAGATTAAGAAAATTTATATTTCTAATTGTACGAGTAATTACTTGGTGGATTATTTTACTTTACCACTCATGGCTGTATGAAAAATATATTTTGATGATACTTTTATTATTATTACTATTATTATTATTAATATTAATATTATTATTAGTATTAGTAGTAGTAGTAGTAGTAGTAGTAGTAGTAGTAGTAGTAGTAGTAGTAGTATTACTAGCTAAGCTACAACCCTGGTTGGAAAAGCTAGATCCTATAAGTCTAAGGGCTCCAACAGGGAAAATACCCCAGTGAGGAAAGGAAATATGGAAAAATGAAAGAACTTAAGATCAGAAAATACATTAAAGTATATATTTCCTGTAAAAACTATAAAAACTTTAACAAAACAAGAGGAAGAGAAATTAGATAGAATAGTGTGCCCGAGTGTACCCTCAAACAAGAGAAAATTAATGAACAATCAGAATAAAATATCTTAAGAACAGTAACAATAGTGAAATAAATCTTTCATGTATAAACTATTAAAACTTCAAAAAACAAGAGAAAGAAAAATAACAGAATACTGTGCCCGAGTGTATCCTCAAGCAAGAGAACTCTCCCCCAAGACAGTGGAAGACCATGGTACAGAGGCTATGGTACTATCCAAGACTAGAGAACAATGGCTTGATTTTTAGTGTCCTAGAAGAGCTGCTTACCATAGCTATTATTATTATTGTTATTATTATTATTATTATTATTATTATTATTATTACTTGCTAAGCTACAACCCTAGTTGGAAAAGCAAACTGCTATATAAGTCCAGGGGCCCCAACAGAGAAAATAGCCCAGTGAAGAAAGGAAATAAGGGAAAATTAAATAACTTAAGATCAGTAACAACATTAAAGTAAATATTTCCTATAAAAACTACAAAAACTTTAACAAAACAAGAGGAAGAAAATTAGATAAAATAGTGTGTCAGAGTGTACCCTCAAGCAAGAGAACTCTAACCCAAGACAGTGGAAGACCATGGTACACAGGCTATGGCACTACCCAAGACTAGAGAACAATGGTTTGATTTTGGAGTGTCTTTCACCTAGAACAGCTGCTTACCATAGCTAAAGAGTCTCTTCTACCCTAACCAAAAGGAAAGTGGCCACTGAACAATTACATTGCAGTAGTTAACCCCTTGAGAGAAAAAGAATTGTTTGGTAATCTCAGTGTTGTCAGGTGCATGAGGACAGAGAAGAATATGTAAAGAATAGGCCAGACTATTCGGTGTATGTGTAAGCAGAGAGAAAATGAGCCGTAACCAGAGAGAATGATTCAATGTAGTACTGTCTGGCTAATCAAAGGAGCCAATGACTCTCTAGTTCTAATATCTCATCGGGTGACTGAAGCCCTGGCCAATCTATTACATATAATAAAAAACTTATTTTGGATTTTCTTCATATAAACTAATGACCAATTGTCAACCATAGATTCTATATTAATTACAAAAGTGAAATGTTTAATTGGATAAAAGCATATGTACAGGGCTCATAATTACTTAATAAAGGGGAGTATTTTCATTTTTGTAATTACATGATATCCAACTCTCTCTCTCTCTCTCTCTCTCTCTCTCTCTCTCTCTCTCTCTCTCTCTCTCTCTCTCTCTCTCTCTCTCTCTCTCTCTCTCTTCTTCCAAAATTTAATAATTTCCTGCTTTTTACATAACAGTTAATCCCTGCAAGTTTCATTACTCTATGATTAAAATTGTGGCCAGGAAGCTGTTCAAGCAAACACACACAAACAGCGGATAAAACATAACCTCTTTCCAACTTCGTTGGCAGAGGTAATAATAATAATAATAATAATAATAATAATAATAATAATAATAATAATAAAGGGGTCAACAGCTTTTCTTTTTAATCAATATTATGGTCCTGATTCAAGAATTTGTAATTTTCAATAGCCCCTTTTACCGTTCTCCATTACTATTTTGGAATCTTATTGCTGGAAAATGTATTTGTTTTTTGGCATAATTAGTTTTAGAAAACATTTGTCGCCTTTTGATTTTACGTTAGATCTCTATGCAATCCGTAATCATTATTTTGGAATTGAATATTTCTATTTTATTACAAGATTCTACTTAAAATAATCCACTTGGATTTATGATGATCTGTTCATAAAATCTAATGGTATAGAACAGTTCATCTTTAAAAAAAAGTCATGCATGTCTAAGACATTAAATCATTATGCCATATGTGATCACTACTTTGTTAAATCAACTACGTTTATTCCATTTCTTCGATAACAAATGATCGTCTGGAACTCTCAGTCTTGAGTTTCTACCTCTATCCCAAATCAGGATAGAACCCAGGTTTCTTAACTGAAATGTAAGGGTGTCACCAACTGGGTTCCATCTCACATGATTATAGTTTAAAGTTTTTAAAGGCCGCTCGTGAAGGGCAAAGGCAAGAGACAGTGACATTGCCCTAGCAAGCAAGACAATACCTTATATCATGCGATCAGCGCCACAGGCCCCTCTCCACCAGGGAGGGCCAGGTAAGGGCTGCTGAGGATTTAACAGGTATACCTATAGGATCCCCCAAACACCCCAACCTTACCTCACAAGAATGGTGAGGTTGCAGCGACCAAAGGAACTAACGAGTTTGAGTGGAACTCGAACCCCTGTCTGGCGATTGCCAGGCTGAGACGTTATCAACAAGGTTCCTTATAATCTTATCAACGTTTTAGAGAGTAGAGAGGAAATGTAAAATCTATTTCTAAGGCTAATCTTCTGCAGAAAAAAAAAATCTTAACATTATTTCATTTTCATTTTAATTCTAAGGTTTTGAGTTCATGAAATTTTGATTTTTTTTTTAATAAATGACTATCGATATTAATGACTTTTGATTTCAGGACAGAAAATTTTTAAATCAATCAATCTTTAAACAGATAAAGATTTCCGATGACAGAGGCTATATGATCAAGGTCAGTTGGCTTCAAAGTAGAGAGAGAGAGAGAGAGAGAGAGAGAGAGAGAGAGAGAGAGAGAGAGAGAGATATTAACTCTTTGATTAGCAGATTCAAAAAGTATGAAAAGATAGCTATCTATATGGGTTTGAATCTTGCAGACGGTAGTTGGATCTCATACACCATGGAGAGAGAGAGAGAGATGGAAGCCCCTCTAAGCACGATTAACCTACCTGTCAGTAAGTAGAGAGAGAGAGAGAGAGAGAGAGAGAGAGAGAGAGAGAGAGAGAGAGAGAGAGAGAGAGGAGAGAGAGAGAGAGAGAGAGAGAGGTGGAAGCCGTTCTAAGCACGAATAACCTACCTCTCAGTAAGTACAGATCTCTCTCTCTCTCTCTCTCTCTCTCTCTCTCTCTCTCTCTCTCTCTCTCTCTGTCAGCATTCAATCATCAGCTAGAGCAAAGCCAAGTATGCTCGGTGATTGACTGCCTGACTAACTATCTGACCAGTCGTGAAGTAAAAAGCTGCCTTAGAGGAACAGACTTACTTTTGCATCTGTAGGACTCTCGCAGTCGTAATTACAGCTCACTAAAGAAACCTTTGATGACCAATTACATTACGCAACTTGGCCCTTAAGAAAAAAAAGCTCCTACGTGGCTGCTACCTCCTCCCCTCCCCGCCTTCAGAGTAAGTGCGTACACCCCAAAGACGTAACGCGAGCGTGGAAAGATAGTAAGAAGAAGATCGCCTTCGGCGGGAGTTCGTCCACTCAAGGGTTTTAAATATTTACCAAATGAAGGTTTAGTATAAAAGCGCTATTAGTATTCAGGGCCGGTGCTCAAACGTGCCGTTCGCCGCACGATGATTAAGGGAAATGATCCAGTATAAATGGGAAATGAATATAAATAGGGGAAATGATCTCTCTCTCTCTCTCTCTCTCTCTCTCTCTCTCTCTCTCTCTCTCTCTCTCTCTCTCTCTCTCTCTCTCTCTCTCTTGTCTTCTTCAGACAATTATTGAGATTACGAGTGATTCTCTTTTGTTGGGATATGATTCCAAATTCTGATTAGGAAAAAAAAATGTATTATGAGAACCTCTTAAGACAATGAAATATGTCTTATTACAAATCATTTAAGGATACTGTTTTTTCAGATATGAAATAACGAAAAAATAAGTTTTTTTTTTTTTTATTGAACTTATTAGACGAGTACTTGTTTTCTAAAATTGAATAAAAGAAATTATCACTTACCTAAATCAATAAAATGAAATTATGGAATTCTATGAAAACATTACAGCTTTAACCCTTTCAGTGCCAGTGGAGGGAAACTTCTGATGTAGCAAATTCTTTCAAGACCACACAAACACTATATAGCTTATTGATATCTATTAAAAAATCACATCAAGACCTTTCTATGGAATTCCACCTTTCTATAGTTGGGAGATTATAAAAGAGAGTTTCCTTTTTCAAATTTTGACTAAATCACCAATGACAGTGAAAGGGTTAATTAAATACTTCTTTAGACATATTTATCTATATCTATCAAATCTATGCTTAAATGCATCACAAACTGATATGAGAAAACGACTTATCAATAACCCAGGTTGATGCGTAAGAGATTTTGTTAATTCATTATTTGTTGTAAAGTTGAAAATCTTGAAAACGAAAATAAAAACATCCAAAGATGAAAAACTTTCTATATTACATAAAGTTAAAAAAAAAAAAACTCACCGAACACGCCCCAAAACCATTAGCGCCATAGAGAAGGGTAAATGGCATAAAGAATTTTATCCTACAGATAATTCAACAAAGAAAAATACTAATAATAATAATAATAATCCTCTTCTGAAGCAAAGGGTCTCGGGGCATTAGCGCATACAAATCTAATCGAAAATCTTAACAAGAATTTTTTAATAGACGTTTCAAGGGTTACTAATGGGGCCATGTGCTTCGCCTGGAGGTCTCCCCAGGGCAGAATGTTAAACCTTAAGAAAGTCGCTCGTTCGTAGGTAGAAGTGGATACAGTCAGGCGAGCTTTCTGTGGAAGACTTCCTAATGGTTGAGGGATAGCTACAGTAGATTCTGTGTGCATTTCTTGTAGGAGTGGATGGTTGTACTGAGGTTCATTGCAGTAGCAAAACTGTATGTATATACAGCATGTATGTACATATATATATATATATATATATATATATATATATATATATATATATATATATACATATATATATACATATATATATATATATATATATATATATATATATATATATATATATATATAATATATGTGTGTGTCCAGATAGAATGTTCCATAATTACATACACACGCAATATATGCTTATACGTATGGAAGTCATATGTGAATTCAAACACATATTATGTATGTATAATCATCCAGTACATAAATAAATATGTGTATAGGTTTGTGTGTATGTGTGGGCGCATGCTTTGGCTTGACCTTAACAAACACTCAAAAAGAATTACAAGCTGGTGAAAATCACACTGGGAGAAAAAAATAAACATTAAAAAGTGCAAAGCAACGTTAGCCACAGTACACAGCAAAATATCTCTCTCTCTCTCTCTCTCTATCTCTCTCTTCTCTCTCTCTCTCTCTCTCTCTCTCTCTCTCTCTCTCTCTCTCTCTCTCTCTCTCTCCTTAACCGGTCAATTCGAAATCTCAAAACCCCGAACTGAAGACTGATGACGACATAGTCGAGCTGCGAAGATACAGCGGTCAGCTCCGAAGACAACTAAGAGACACAATCTGTTCCTAGATGGCCTCTATTTTTCTCTTGTATTTTTTTTTTCTCTCGTTTGTTTATCTGCTGGGGCGATCCAACGGACACGCGGGTGGAGGGTGACGAAGTTATCAGCAATGCTAACTGACAGATATTGGCTCTTATTGGCAGTTGTTTCACGTTGTTGAGGGCGCGATCAGAAATGAGACTTTTCGCTGGAAGGGGCGTTAGAGATAACTTAAGCTCTCAGTCCAGTTGGCTTGGTCCAAATCGAGGAAGACAATTCTGTCTTTTTGGAGATCTGTCTGTGGGGATTTGGGGGTTTTCTATACTATGGGAATATCCTCTATTTCTTAAATGATTAGAGTAGCTTCCCCTATATGATGAAGAGCAAGTGTCTGGCTGAATATATATATATATATATATATATATATATATATATATATATATATATATATATATATATAAACTGGTAAAAATTTGCCGTAAAAACGGTAAAAATCCGGGAATAAATGTTACCGGGCATTTATCATTTAAAAGACGGATATATTGACGTTAAGGAGTGATATTACGGTCACCAACCCGCAAAAGATAATAACATAATAACAAAGTACAGTAGAAATTGAAGTCGCCTATAATTTACAGAAATATGGCTGAGAACAGTATATTTTTCGGAGAATTTCCAATCCAAATTACGGTTTTTAACAGTGTATATACATACATACACACACACACACACACACACATATATATATATATATATATATATATATATATATACATATTTTCGGTCACGCTCAGTGACATTGTCAGACGTATAACTTCTTTTTCTCCCCCGTCCCTTGGGTAGGAGGAGAGGGAGTAGTCATTTCCTGGCGAGAGTAGGTACCCCAAGAGGAAAGGGGAGAGGGTGGGAAGGGTTGAATCTGTGTGAGTGTGTGCGTGTGTGTGTGTGCATATCTATCTAAATATCTAACCATCATTTTTCACAGGTCGCGTACACTAGTCTTTGAATATCGATCCTTACTTACAATATGCTCAAAACATTGATTTTAAGATGCCTTGATATTAGCCATCACATTCAATTATCCCCATGTAATACCACAGTTGGTGAATTGGATTGGATTTGTTAGGATAGATTAATAAATTTGAGCCACATAGCCTGGCGTTGGGGCCGGGGAGGATACTCAACGTCGAGGACCAAGTAGAGAGAAACTTCGCATCTGCAAAAAAAAAAAAAAAAAAAAAAATATTCTATCATTGCACTCAAAAGTTAGATGTATTATTATGGTTTGTCTTCCACATTATGGAACTACTTGCTATTTTAAATTAATGTAGATTTAGATTTATGAAATTCAAGCAACATAACCCAGAGCTGGGGTTGAGAAGCCCGTTCAACCACGAAGTGCAATTTGAGGAAAACTCCACTCAGAGAAGTTGGGTAGGATTATGGAAGGACGTAAAGAAGAAAGCTATAAAGAAGGTGTAGATAGGGCCCTACACAGGCTCTTGCTCTCAAAACAACTCTAGGTTGATTATAATGAAACAGAATTGCTTTTAGTCGTATTTGAAGCAAATTAAGTTTCTCAAACTAGTGAGTGAAATGTAAAAAGTGTGAAATATAGCTGACCACTATGAGATCAGATTCATATGTGTTTATATGAGTCAAATTTAAAAACACGTCAGCAGGAAATTCCTCTCGGATTAATATTTCTATTATATCTAGATGCAGTCAATAAAAAATAGCTAATACTTCAGTTCAGTCTTATTTAGTTCTAATAATTTCAATCATAGACTTAGAAGAAACGCTGAAAAAATTGAACTTTGATTTTTCCTATGAAAACTTGAAAGTTCAAATTGAAAAATATGATTTAAGAAGTTTTGTTCCAACATTAAAAAAAGTAGAGCATTTAAAATCTATACTTTAATAAATGATTTTGTCTAAGCATTGACAATAAAAAAAAAAATTAAAATATAGTATACAAAACCGTAATTTTAGAAGATTTTGTATAAACGTCAACAAAAAAAATTAAAGTATAGCATTGAAAACCATGATTTTAGATTTCGTCTTCTAATTCGTCTATTAGACTTAAATTCAAGAGCAAGTTTACGAATCAAATATCAAATTCGAAGAATTTCAACTGATCTTTTACTATTCCTATAAATAAAGGCTCCAAGTGTTTCCAACTGTCCCGTTTAAGTCCGTGATTTTAGCACATTTCTTATCGAGTTTAAATGATTCAGATGTAAGACGTAAATTCGATATCCAGAGAGACAAGGAGACAAGTCGTAAAAATCCAAGAAGGAGGATTGCTGATAAACGATTAAGCTTCAGCTCTGGGAACAATACCCCTAAATTTATGTTTTCACCCAAAATAAAACAATATATTGCCCCATAGTCTTTACATTTTAACTCCCAATTGACCTAAGATCGCAATAGAACAAGCAGGCAAGATTATTAGACAATACAGAGGAAGATATCTCGCCAGATGGTCTCGTTGCATAAACAAATATTGAATAAAAAAAGACGAAGACGAAAAAAAAAACAAGTGATGAAGACATAGAAGAGACGACGGGCTCCGATAGGCATTCAGAGTTGACACGCGACAACGGTAATCCTAGAGGGGTCTCGGCCTTAAAATAGAGGATCCCCGAGCTTAAAAGGTGTTGATCAATATTGGCACGAGCAAGCAGTCCTTCTCCGTTGGTCTTTTTCCTTTTTGCGAAGATCAGTAAGCTGATGTTAATTCGAACGTCGTTAAGAGGTAGGTTTGCCCTCTCCAATGATCT
>NC_090743.1:41949914-41952414 GCF_036898095.1 Palaemon carinicauda
ACATCCCTTTCTGAGTGGGAATACCTTAGCATGGTGAAAGGTTTTGTGTATTGCCATGATCACCAAAGCTGTATTAGTCGGGGCCATTCATACTAGGTTGGTTTGCTCTGAGCTATCAGACAAAAGTTACCCACCATCACTAATCCACACTGGCCAGCGTGGTGATGAAAACTGGCCAAACCTCAGAGATGAATTGACAATGTCTGAGGCTTTTGTCGCTCAGTGAAATAAAAACGGCTGCATTTGTTGTTGTTGTTGTTGTTGTATATGCATGACAGCAAATCCATTGTGAATAAAGCATCTCCCACCCGAAGAATCAAAGCTAATTAAACCGAGCTTAGGAGGACTAGATTCGTCCGTCAACGTACACTAAAGAGAACATGCACAGAAGGGTACGTGTCTGTACACCTGGGAGGCATGAATTAGCATCCGTACTGACGAACCCTCTCGGCCTCTTATCAACTGCCTAGAAGAAGATGAAGAAGAAGATACGACAGTTAAAGGAGTCTGTCAGCGCTGTTCAGATCTTTCCCGCACACACACTCTCTCTCTCTCTCTCTCTCTCTCTCTCTCTCTCTCTCTCTCTCTCTCTCTCTCTCTCTCTCTCTCGTATATTTTAGAAAAGATCATAAAAACTTTCTAAACGTTTAAACTTAATCGCTCTATACAAGAGCAATTGGAGTCTCCGCGGATGGACTAAAAAATCTTTGAGACATCTAAAATCCTTGTAATTCCCTCACTCTCTCTCTCTCTCTCTCTCTCTCTCTCTCTCTCTCTCTCTCTCTCTCTCTCTCTCTCTCTCTCTCTCTCTCTCTGACATCTTTGCTTTTATGGTTTTGAATTGAATTACCTTTTATTCTTCATTTATAATAAATGATATCGGCGTGAATGACCTTCGATATCAGGATGTCAGGAAACTACGAATCAATCAATTTTTTTATTTCTCTCTCTCTCTCTCTCTCTCTCTCTCTCTCTCTCTCTCTCTCTCTCTCTCTCTCTCTCTCTCTCTCTCTCTCTCTCTCTCTTTTAATTGAATGTCCACAAGCCATTCTTTGCTTTAGGGTTCTGTTGGCCGATGTGGTAACGTCCCTGACTGGTGTACGCCAGACTGAAGTTCAAGTCCAGCTCAAACTCGTTAGTTCCTTTAGTCGCTACAACCTTATCATCCTTAATGAGCTAAGGATTGGGGGTTTGGAGGAGCCTTTAGGTCTATCTGCTGAATCATCAGCAGTCATTGCCTGGCCCTTATTGGTCCTCGCTTGGGTGGAGAGGGGGCTTGGGCGCTAATCATATGTATGGCCAGTCTATAGGGCATTGTCATTCTTGAGAGGGCAATGTCACTGTCCTTTGCCACTGCCATTCATGAGCAGCCTTTATTCCATTAAATCATGTTGCCTCCTCGTTCTTTCCTTCAACCTACCCGAAAGAAAATCGAAGAAAAGGAGAGAAGACTTCTCGCCTCAACAAATCTCTACATCTCACACACCAGCATCTTCTTCTGCCTCTTCTTCCTCATCTCGGACGCTTCTGCCGCCGCCCTGTTGGTCCACATTAGCCCTCATTACGGAGGTGATTCGAAACTGCTTCGCTCGAACCGAATCATTTGGTATGCAAGCAGTGGCGTCCTCCACGGTGGGCCCGCAGAGAAGAAGAAAAAAAAGAGAGCCCGGTAGGCTTGGCGGCCCGAGCGCACACTCACTTAAGAGGTTGTTAAGTGTTCTAAAGTGAGCCCGGGCAAACTTAGGAGCTGGATATCATTAGGGGGTTAGTGATGAGCTGGATCACACTTCAGAGAGAGAGAGAGAGAGAGAGAGAGAGAGAGAGTCGAATCAAGGATTCACTGCTTCGCTGCCTCTTTAGCGGTTTTAAAAAGGGCTATTGCAGGTGTTAAATGACCTCTATTAAGAAAAAAATCGAATAAATGTGTCTTATTCGGTCTTGTATCCAGGGTATACTGTTTAATGGAACCAAAGGCTGACCAAGATCATATATAAAAGGACTTTTTGTATATTTGTTGTATATATTGCTTGCAATCATGGCGAATAAAAACATTTATTAGGTTATTTCTTTTCTGTTATACTATGTTTTGTTTGTGTGTGGGCGTGTGTTTGTTAAGAGATAAGAACTAGAAGGGCACTCAGTAGAGCCCAGACATTCACGGCGGATTCTTATTTCTCGACCTTTTGCTCGATCTTGACCTTAACCTTTGACCTTAACATGTATTAATTGGCGTGGGTTTTCATACACTCAAATATGAACCAATTTTAAAGACTCTAATGACAATGATGTTCAAACTTATGGCTGGTTACGTGAATTGAACATTTTGCTTGATCGTGACCGTGACCTTAGACCTTGACCTTCCAAAATGTAATCCTTTCCAGCTTTTTACATAATAGTTCATCCCCGCAAGTTTCACTACCAGGAAGGTGTTCACAAACATACACACACAAACAGGGAGGGTAAAACATAACATCCTTCCGACTTCGTTGACGGAGGTAAT
>NC_090743.1:41962544-41970044 GCF_036898095.1 Palaemon carinicauda
TGTTACTCTTCTTAAGATATTTTATTTTTCCTTGTTTCCTTTCCTCACTGGGTTATTTTCCCTGTTGGAGCCCCTGGGCTTATAGCAGTCTGCTTTTCCAACTAGGGCTGTAGCTTAGCAAGTAATAATAATAATAATAATAATAATAATAATAATAATAATAATAATAATAATAATAATAATAATAATAATAATTATCCTTTAACTACCTTTTTTTGCAGTAAAATAGAAGGATCCTCGCCAGCCCGTTAAAATATCATGCACACACTAATCATTTGCTCATGTGCACCAAATTCGTCCATACTTTTTCGGATTATAAATAGATGCCACGGTCAGATCACTTTTATCAAGTCATTGAAGTCTCCAACCAATTAATTGGATACTACTATAAGATCATCCTTTTCAAGTCATTGAAATTACTAATTAATTGATTGGATGCTCCTATTATATCATCCTTTTCAAATCATTGAAATTACCAATCCATTGATTGGATGCCACTATACGATCAATTTGATCAAGTCACTGAAATTACCGACCACTTTTTTGGATGTCACTATAAGATCACCTTTTTTTCAAACATTGAAATTACAGACCAACTGAGTGGATGCTACTATAAGACCACTTTTTTCAAGTCATTGAAATTACTGGCCTATTTACTGGATGTTACTGTAAGACCACTTTCTTCAAGTCATTGAAATTACCAACAATTGACTGGATGCTACTAAAATATCACTTTCTTCAAGTCATTGAAATTACGGACCAATTGACATGATGCCACTATAAGACCACATTCTTCAAGTCATTGAAATTACTGAGCTATTGACTGGATGCCACTTTAAGACCACTTTCTTCAAGTCATTGAAATTACGGACCTATTAACCGGATGTCACTATAAGACCACATTCTTCAAGTCATTGAAATCACTGACCTATTGACTGGATGCCACTTTGAGACCACTTTCTTCAAGTCATTGAAATTACGGACCTATTGACCGGATGCCACTATAAGACCAACATTCTTCAAGTCATTGAAATTACTGACCTATTGACTGGATGATACTTTAAGACCACTTTTTTCAAGTCATTGAAATTACCAACCAATTGATTGGATGTTACAATAAGATCTCTTTTTTTCAAGTCATTAAAATTACTGATCAATTGATTGGATACCACTATAAGATCACTTTTTTCAGTTAATTTAAATTATCCACCAAATAAATTGGATTAATCTACCTCTTGATATGATTAAGAAAAAGAGATTTTTTTTTTCATAAAATGAAGTTATCAACTATTTCAGTTTAGTTTTCTTCGCAAAACTAATGGCTTCTATTTACATTGGTTTGTTTCCCAGGATACCACAAGCAAACAACACGTTCCCATTTCCAAATCCAGAAGTCTTCCTGAAATATATAATTTCTATTTTGTCACAAGAGGTAACATCAGTCAAATTCACGTAAAAAATAGGAAGCAAACTTAAAAACACAGACAATTAAACGAACGTAACTTCAAACTAAAATCATAATCTCTTCATCAAGAGGTAACTAGTTGTTCGTAATATCCACGAGGTCGTACCTTTTCATATTTGTAATATCAAACACACTATATAACAACTATTTTCTCCCCGTAGCGCCAAGCTTCGGGGCTTTCAACATACTTATGTTTTTTCTTCTAAACAATCACTTTACTTGTCCTTCATAATTGAGCTCCCATTCATAAAATCTAAATTACAACAAACTCATGAGTAGCATCAGTTTGGAGGTATACTCAAAAGTGTAAAAATATGAACACAATAGTCACTGCTATGTTAAGCACCTCACAATACTGAAGTCCTGATTGGCTCAGATATTGGGTCATAGTAAAACGATGCTCTTTTCGTAAGATTGTCAGTTTCTTCTTGATTAATTTATGTTGACATAATCCTTTCCACTGACCTCTCCGATTAAACACGCAGTATTATTGTAACAAAATTCTGTAAATACCTTTTTAAATAATCTCACACGATTAAGCAGAAATGAATATTTCTATCTATGTCTATTAATTCTTTCAGATTAAATCTTTATAAATGTTTTAATAAACAAATCGCAATTAATAGGCTGGAATGACAAGTCAGGAACAAACTAAAAAACCGCAACAAGCAAATAGTTCCCAGGCAGTTTTTCTCTCTCTCTCTCTCTCTCTCTCTCTCTCTCTCTCTCTCTCTCTCGTTTCTAATTATTTAATGCCTACGTAAAAAAGATAAGGAGACAAATATAATCTCTCTCTCTCTCTCTCTCTCTCTCTCTCTCTCTCTCTCTCTGTAGTTTCTAATTATTTACATTGAAAATCATTAACCGTTTAATACCTACGTAAAAAAAAGATAGAGACGAATTCTCTCTCTCTCTCTCTCTCTCCTCTCTCTCTCTCTCTCTCTCTCTAACCTTACAATCCCCAGGGCCGTCCTTCACTCGAGGTGCACCTTAGCTTGAAATCTGTTGGACTTTCCAAGTCAAACAACATTACTCTCGCTTCGCACACTTGCAAAGCTGTGTGCCGTTCAGAGCTACGGTCGTGCAATCATCGACCTCCGTTTCAATATCTCACTTATTTTCCTTCTCGGAGGCTCTGTGCCTATGTGCTCTCTCTCTCTCTCTCTCTCTCTCTCTCTCTCTCTCTCTAGACTAACTTCACACGGGTAGCAATATCCCACTTTCATTCCTTCTCATAGTATGTTTTGCCTAAAATTTACAACTCTCTCTCTCTCTCTCTCTCTCTCTCTCTCTCTCTCTCTCTCTCTCTCTCTCTCCAATACAATATAATGGTTATGGTACTCGTCTTTACTATAAGAGAACCTGGACTGGATTGAAATCCATGTTCTTGATAATGTGAATATGTATATGTCAGATGACTCTAGTTGATAATAACTCATTTGAAGAAGGGCTTTAGGCTAGTAATCTCACAATTCCCCCCCTCCAAAAAAACACATTATAAGGGAATTTAAAGAGTAATATCTTATACATACATACATACATACACACATACACACATATACATACATACTTAAATGTGTATAAATAGATGCCAAATCCCTAATGCCTACAGTAGGCCTGTAATTCGAGCATGATAGATAATAAGAGGGAACAAAATTTTACTCTGCTCGTATGTACATACATCTGTCCAGTCCAGATATATGACCTCTCTCTCTCTCTCTCTCTCCTCTCTCTCTCTCTCTCTCTCTCTCTCTCTCTTGATAAGTTTTTGTAATAAGATAATCATAGTCCATAGACGCCTCTCTTATCCTTAGTTTTAGTTTCCAGTAATACCATATTTCCTATCGCTAGTCGTCCCAGCTTCCAACTGTAATGTACGTTTCAAGTTTGGTCGTCCTAAGTCCTAAATGTCCGTCAGTTCTTTATCTATCTGTTCCAGCTTTTAACAGTTGTCATACGTTTCAGCAGTACCATCTGTCCGGTATTTGATCATCCCTGCTTACATCAGTATCCCCTGTCCTGTCTCTGCTCGTCCTAACTTCCAATAGTACTCTCTATCCTGTCTCTAGTCGTCCCAGCTTGCAGCAGTATTGTCTGTCTCACCTCTGTCGTCCTAGGTTCTAGAAGTCCCGTCAGTCATGTCTCTGGTCGCCATAGCTCCTGTCTCTGTTCGTCCCTACTGCCTATTATCATTTCTGCTGATCGTCAATGCTTCCAGCAGTACCATTTGCCGTATCTCTCATCATTTCTGCTTATTGTCAATGCGTCCAGCAGTATCATTTGTTCTGTTTCTGATCACCTCTATTGATCTTCCACGCTTCCAGAAGTATCATTTCTCCTGTCTCTATTCATCTCTGTTTTGTCGTCCTTACTTCCAGCAATATCATTTGCCTGCCTCTGATCATCTCTTTTGGTCATCATTGCTTCAATCGGTATCATTTGTTCTGTCTCTGATCATCTCTGCTTCCAGGAGGTCCCGTTATGAAGCAAAACTCGTCGAATTTGTTGCGAGGCCGAAACACTTTCAACATTCCTTTTGCAACCACATATTTAGGAAGCTCCTCTTAACATTCATAATGGCGACGGGCGAGGTTCCTCGAATCGAGCGCATCTCTCTTAAGTATCGGTTTTTGGCTTCTAATAGCATTACAACTACTGCAGGTCTTATGGATGCGAGTTGGCCCTCGGGGCTGGGATGAGCCCTCCATTTGGGATCGCATTAATTGACCTCGGCAGATCGTCCAGACATCTCCAAGAAACCAAGTGTCAGAAAGGCGTGAAATGTAGAGGCACGAGGTTTGGATGGTGACCTTCTTGCATCCAAGTCGTATTTTCTTCCTTTTAAGGCATCAAAATGCCACCCAAAAGATCTTGCGGTATGGCAATGGGGCTTCTTGCCATCAATTGTTGAGAATCTCAATTATATATCCAAAATGCTTTAAGGAGGGCAAATTCAGTAGTGAAATATGGTATGTTTTACAAATCTACAATAAATTAGTTATATATGAAAATTAACGCTTTGAAATATTATAGTAGATGATCTATTAAAGTTCATATTGAACTAACTGGGTACGTTTACTGGCACGTGCCCTTAGGCCCGGTATGCGATTGGCTTCTCGGAGTTGGGTTCCCTCCTATCCTCGCGCTGATTGGTTCTCAGATGACCATCTCGCCCACTGATTGGTCGACTATGATGTCAGCATCAAATATTCCATTGAGCGAATCATAATGAAAATACAAACTGAATTTGAATATTTCACAAGATTTAGGTTTTTTTAATCGATCAAGATCGTTAAGAATATCAAATGTATTGTTTTTATTTCATATCAAAAGGAGACATTTGAGAAATAATGTTAAAATTGACATCGAAAACTTAATGAAAAGAGTCAGACCATCTCCTTGACAGGTGCTTGAAAAAAATGGCGTTCCAGCCCAATCAAGACGAAACGCATCGAACCGCAGAGGAAAAATCGAATTGCTGCGACCACCTGTGCCACACGTCCGAAAATAAGAACAGGTGCAAAGGATCAGGTGAGAATCAGTCGAGTTAAACCGTCGTAGGAGTCAGGAGTCTTAATGTGTTTGTGAAGCGTCCAGTCGCACGGAGGGACAGTGTCAGTGCCTCTTCGAGACGTCTCTGCAATTAGTGCAAGACAAATATTAAAAAAAAAAAAAACATTTCTATTCGTTTCTGATGTTTGTGCAACAAGGTGTCGTATCGTCCGCGATCATGGCTGATTATCTGGATGATAGTTATGTGAGTGTTTGTTTCAAATCATTGTGCATTATTTCTGCATTTGTTTTTCTACATGCGCAGCATGTCACGGCGGTTTGGGACCACACTACCATCAATTTTTATTTTATTTTACAACGTGGGTTTTAAATGGGGCATTTAATTCGATCAAAGTTAATTACTTTTGAAAAACTAGCAGACGATATTCAGAGTTTTTGTTAATATTAATACCTAACTATTCGTCGTAATTGCTATTGCATTCGATTCTATAAAACTGAGTTTTGATATGTCAGTAAGTAATGACTTAGAAAGACCACATTTTTATTTAAATTTTACTTTATGTATGACCTAGGTTTTGAAGGGCTGGTTGTCATTGAATCTTTCAAGATTAAAAATCATTGAAACTTCAGTGTATGATAAATCAGAATCTTTATTGTTAACATCTCATGTTTGTTATTATCTTTATCTGATTCTGAAATTTTTATTTTTAGACATCTTTGGTTAATGGATTTACTATTTCTATGCCAAACAAAACATCACAAAATCCATTCGGTTGATCCCATCAAGTTGTCTATATTTAGAAAGATGAGGAAAATTTATTTAACATAGCATACTAAGTTCTTTTTATCATTTGCCAAACAATTTCTTAATATAGATTTTAAATTTCTCTAGTTCTCTTAGTCCTCTATAAATTCATTCAATATTCTCAAAACAAATTCGTCATGAAATACTGAACTATTTCATAGAAAAGGTACCCACTTTGGAGATTTGAAAATATCGATTTAGCAAATTTTATGACGGACAGACAAACAACTCTCAGAGATTTATTTGTTGATTTATTTAGGAATCCCAGTTTTGCTTAATTTGATTGAACACAAGTTTCATATTCTAATACACTTGAGATTTTAGGATCATATTGACAGTATTACAGTTGAAAATGTAGAGCTAAATTCTACAATGTTCTTATGAGGAAATAAATGTCCTGCTTGCTTCCCTCAGTAATGTCAGGTGAAAGTTTCCTTTTTCGACGTCTTGAAAAATTTAGATTTTGTAGATATTAGGAATTTTGGATAAGGTATGTAACGTAGTAAATATTGTAAATAGCTATACTTTGCATATTTTGGTGAGATGTTAACAACTAGTAAATGCAATGCCTCTAATCTGGGCATCTAAGCGCATTTAAGCTCATACGAAAGACTAAGTTTTATGGTAAACATTGTGACATAGTGACTTATAATATTTTATAATTTATCTAAATAGGAATCAAAATTATGCTTGCTGCTCCGAGTCCTAAATTCAAGGGAAAGGTGTTCTATTTAATTAAAAAATATCCCATTTGAAAGATTTAAAGTCATGTTAGAGAAACCATGCCATATTATCTATTTCAAATTGTTAAATATTCAATTTTTTTTTAAGGAATCAACCATTCGCTTGCTAGTTTTAACAGTAACTTAAACATGGCAAAAATTTTTTTTAATAAATTCAATAGGTTTATGTGACATATATTTCAGTAGATATATATATCAGCATTTTTACCTCTAATTTCAAATGAGTTATAACTGTACTTCTGTTACGTGGGAAACTACCTAGGCTGAGATTTTGAAAATCATATAGCACATGCAAGAGCAACTACGAAAAATCAACTCCTCATTGCTTTTAGAAAGAATCTAAGCTTTGGTTGCTTGACTGAACACTAAATTTTTTCCCCTTGAATGCTTTCATATTATCTCATCGAGAAATCCGAGGGTAATTAGCTAGTTAGAGACATAATCTAAGTCATATATTTTTCTATATTTCTTTCCTCTAATCACCTTTGTGTTTCTGATTGTTCCAGATGTGGCAAGACATCGAAACGGTGTTACTTGGCGACATCAAGCTCTCCACTACAGAAGCGACCCCCGTCTCCATTCACGCCAATGTCCCATCAGAATCACCTACAACCCACCTCTTCCTCTCAGGACCTGATGCCCACACCACCCATCAATCCCCTTCAACCCACTTCTCCAGCTCACCCACAGCCTGCAGCTCAGCCTGCACCTCAGCCACCACAGCACACAATCCAGCCTCTACAGCACACAGTCCAGCCTCCACAGTCTTCTGTACTTCCTCAGCAGTCTCCTCCAAATCAGCAGGGTATTACTACTCAAGCCATAACCATACCAGCACCCACTGCTCTCCCACCTATGTCCACTATCACTAATTGTATTCCAGGTCAACTAACTCCCAGTAATAGCTCGGTCCACCTTAGTTCAACAGTGTCTCAGGATCTCAGCTCACCACCAGTACCATCGACTGCAACACA
>NC_090743.1:41975044-42000044 GCF_036898095.1 Palaemon carinicauda
TATAAATTAACGTGAATATTTCTTATGATATTCTGTTGTGCAAAGAACTCAAGAACATCTCAGAAATATAAGTTTTTTTTTTTTATATCAATATTAACAAAAGTTGAGTAAACAGTTTGAATTTACATTCTTTCGTAGGATAAGGAAAACGCTATTTTCCTTCAGGTGTACATAAATTAGCATGAACGTAACCCACTTGTTAACTTGAATTTAAATGCCAGTTTTTTTTCTCTCTCTCTTTTTTTTTGAGAATCATATAGGTATACAATGAAGGGCCACTAAATATTCTCAAATCTCTGTACAGATTCTAAGTATATATTTGTAGACTGTCAAAAAGTTTCTATTCATACAAACATCCTTTTTATAAACTCATGTTCGTCCAAATCAAAACGTCGAGTGTCTATATGTGCATCTTTCTTTTTTTTTTAAGGCAATTTTGGCGTCTAATTAAAAACGTCTAAAGAACGTCTTTATATGCGTCTTTCATTCTGGATTTTAGACATTTGTTGACATTATTCATCTAAAAAGAAAAAAAAATTATATACTTATTTTCGTCTAATTCAAAACGCCTAAAGAACGTCTATATATGCCTCTTTCCTTTCTTAATTTAGACATCTTTTTGCGTCTAATTCAAAACTTCTAAAGAGTGTCTATATATGCCTATTCTCAATTGGATTTTAGACACTGGCTGACATTATTTGTCTAGAAAAATCATCCTTTTTATACACTTATTTTCATCTAATTCAAAACGTTTAAAGAACGTCTAGGTAAGGGTCTTTCCTTTTGGATTTTAGACACTTTCTGACATTATTTATTTGGAAAACATTCCCGTAGTGTTCGTTTTAAAGCATTTTCTTTATAGATCTCGATTTGAAAGCCCCTACCAATGAACTCTAAGGAAACAAAACCGATCATATCAGGCCATCGATGGATAAAAAATAATCGATTTTAATTTATTTTTGTACCTAACCTATTCCTTCCCTCTAAAAAAATAAAAATAAAAAAATATAATAAAAATGGATTTCATCTATCAGCAACATATCATAATTAGCCAGCTTTTTTTTACCCAGATCGGGGATAAGTACTCGCTTCTCGCAAAAAAAAAAAAAAAAAAAAAAAAAAAACATACTGACCATAAAGGGCCATCCTTGGGGCCATACCTGTTTTTTTTTTTTTTTTTTTTTTTTTTTTTAATGAAGGACCACTCCAGCCCCGCCACCAGAGGGCAGGCCAGGTTGATATGCACTTAATTGTAGCCATATTGTTCTGCCGGACAAAAACTGGGATCTGGTCGTTAATAGTAGAGGCTTCTCATGTTTATATACTCTTGGATAGCTGCTTCTGCCTCTAGCCGGCCGACGTTAGATTTCTAGGAGGATCCATTATATACGCGTCCTATTCACGTACGGGTTCCGTTTGATTCTATCCATCAAATGGTTAAATACAATGGGAATTTCTATTGCTTTCTATCTCTCTGTCTCGAATGTCTCTCCTGTTTTATATGTGTTATTTCAAACGAAAAAAGAGAGAGAAGGGTGTTAATTTAACTCTCTCTCTCTCTCTCTCTCTCTCTCTCTCTCTCTCTCTCTCTCTCTCTCTCTCTCTCAGACATCTTCAATAAGTCTTTATTGTAGACTTTAAACTCTTTCTCTCTCTCTCTCTCTCTCTCTCTCTCTCTCTCTCTCTCTCTCTCTCTCTCTCTCTCTCAGACATCTTGAATAAATCTTTATTGCAGACATTATTTCCTTCATTGCATTCTGCTTTGTAAATTGAATGAATATGTATTAACAGTTAGAACACTTATTTCGCTAGCGAGTGAACAGTTTTACTTTTCCTAATATCGAGTCGAGAGAAAAAAATCCTATTCATAAATTCCGATATATAAAATAAAAAATACAATTCAACATATTTTTTTTCATTTAAGGGGTTTGGGACATGTAGTCAAGCCCTGGGATCAGGGAGGCCATTCGATGACCAATACTGAATTAGAAATCTATAAAAGTATTGGGTGCAGCCATGGGCTGGAAGAACTGTAATGACAATAAGCTAGTACCTACAGTGGACCTCGTGAGGTAAACTGACAGCATAACTCCGTTTAAAGGCTTTTCAGCGAATCTTTACCCAGACTCTCAAGCTTTACTCTTCTAATCTTGTTTCTGCTTTTCTACGTGTAGGCTACATAATCGAGTTAGGTTGCCCATCCCTCTGCCCTCTAAACTAAGATAGAAAAGGAAACAAAAATTACCTAGTCAAAATGCGTAAAGTTTCTCTAATTGGATAATGGCGGATTTTAAATTACTCATAGCAATAACTTGAGCGATATATATATATATATATATATATATATATATATATATATATATATATATATATATATATATATATATATATATATATATATATATATATATATATATATATATATATATATATATATATATATATATATATATCCTTTCTGAGTAGTGATAGTGATTACCCTAACGTGGTTAAAGGGGTTGTGCATTGCCATGATCAGCAAAGCTGTACTATCAGGGCAACGCATACTAGCCTCCAACCATCGCCAATCCGCAGTGGCTAGCGTGGTGATAAGAATGGCTAAACCCCATCTGAGGCCTTTATCCTTCAGTGGACTAGAAGCGGAAGCTCTTGTTTTTGCTGTTGTCTTGTTGGCTATCGGATAAGTTATCTTTCGAATCTGGTCAAGCGTTTTATATTCGGACCACTATCCTTACGACGACTTCCACCCAAACTACGACCCACCACAGTTAATTAACAACAGCTTGTAATAACATGAACCAAGTGCAATTGGATTAAACAGTACTCTCACTATGACAGCCATTGAGGAATCAAATATCTACCCTAAAAAAGATAATATTTTCAATCATTTTCATCAGAAGTCCATGGCTTTCCGTGAAACTTGGATTGAAAGTAAATAAGAATTAAGGAGTTTGAGTTATAGACCCAATACGTTCATGAATCTCGTTAAATACTGTACATACAGAAAGTTATTTTCAGTTATTTTGTTTCAGTTAACTACCTGGACAAGAGAATATACTACATTCGGTTGTTGAGCTTGGCTAAAGGATAAAATGAGGTCACACTGTATTGTAATGACCTCCAGTCCGCCCTTGGGAAAGGAGTACATGTCAACCTTCGTAGGGTGTACTTCCACTATCATCTGGAAGACTCTAGCTAGCCAAAGGCTAAAGGATTTCCCGTTGTAATGAAAAGCACAGTTGAGGATTCTAGTTGTAGTGGCCTGTTGGTAACGTCCTTGCCTAGTGATTGCAAGATTGGGGTTCGAGTTCCACTCAAACTCATTAGTCTCTTTGGTTGCTGCAACCTCACCCTCCTTGTGAGCTAAGGATGGGGGGTTGGAGGAGCCTATAGGTCTATCCGCTGATTCATCAGTAGTCACTGCCTGCCCTCCTTTGTCCTAGCTTTGGTGGAGAGGGGGTTTGGAGGCTGATCATATGTAGGCTATATATGGTCAGTCTCTAGGGCATTTTCCTGCTTCATAGTGCAAGGTCACTGTCCCTTGCCTCTGCCATTCATGGGCGGCTTTAAAACCTTTAAACCTTTCCCACTGTTGTTATCCTTACATTAAGGGGTCGGTTGCCTGATGCACTCTCTACAATGCCTTCTATGAAAGGTAAAGGAGGATATGAAGCCGAAATTGAGAATAGGATAAATAGCACAGTTGAGGATTCCAAAGCTACAGCGAGTCCACTTTTCGATCAACTTATGATCGCCACAAACCAGGATTAGGCGGCGATATCGAAGGTCAGCATGTGACTGTCGCAGATTTGTATAACGACAACTACTAGAACCAATCGTGGCGACCAAGTTGAGTGCACACCATAAGCAGTATGCTAGGATAAAGCCTTTAAAATTGGGCACTTGGACCAGCTTAAGACACAAATTTGTTATTGGAAATGATTCAACTTGATGGTTGACCAAATAACAATTCTAGTTGTTGGTGGAATTTAAATAATTCTGGAGATTTCCAATGGATAATGGTGTAGGTCAGTGGTAGGGCACTGTCTTCACATAAGCACGGTCTGTGCTATGATCTTGACCTTTTTTCAGGTAGGTAGTGATCATGAAAACGATCAATGACAGCTGTATTCAATCATTGATTTTTAAACGTATTTGGCTACCCAAAAGAGTCCATCCAAATATCACGAATTTCACAAACACAATAGAAAATCAAGAGGAAGATCCCAGAGATTACGAATACCAACCAGAAGTAGAATTAACTAAATAAAACATTCCAAATGTCCGTGGGTGTACTCCCGAGCTAAAATACCCTTTCAGAATTTATACGACTGACCAGTCAAGACCCAGGTAGGCTGATTTATGTCTTATGGCTGCATAAATCGTTATTTTTTCCATTCACTTTTTTTCAGTGAAGGCCTTCTGAGCATATTTAAATCATGTTCTCTCTATTGCCAAAGGTAGCGATGCTGGAAAGATTTAATTCTATGAATTTTGCGGAATTAAATAAAAGAAAGGGAAGTATGTGTATGTATATATGTATATACATGCATACATACATACATATATATACATATATACATACATATATATATATATAAAGTAGATATATATATATATATATATATATACACACACACATATGCGTGGCCCATGTTAACTTTTGGGATCTTATACTAAGAGATGCGTGTCGTAGCCTCTCTCTCTCTCTCTCTCTCTCTCTCTCTCTATATATATATATATATATATATAGATATATATATAGATATATATATATAAATATATATATATATATATATATATAGATAGATATATATATAGATATATATATATATAAATATATATATGTATATATATATATATATATATACATATATATATACATATATATATGCTTTACTGCCACAAGGATCACGTGACTTGGTATACGCAAAAGCCAGTAGGAAATAATAAAAAGCTTTAGTACCAAGCGCTTTCGTGCATTTTAATACACTTCTTCAGGGTACAATAAAAAGTGAGACATAGTTGAAGGACGTCAATAAGTAAAATAGGATAAAAACAAAAAACTAAATTTTTTTTTTGAACAGTAGAGAAATGATAGAAAAACATAGTCAGCTAACTAGCATTGTCAAACAATCAAACAACCCACAGCCAAAATTTGTACTTGAACGCAAACTGGTAATAAACACACACACAAAAAAGTTAAACACAAATTATATAATTCTGAATTGTTGAACAATATTGGTCATGATGAAATTATCCAATTTATATAAACCAGTAAAGATGTTGTGAAGAGAAATATTATAGAATCAAGTATCATTAAGATAAAGTCGGATTGTGTTTTTAATACACAAAAAATTTAAACACAAATTATATAATTCTGAATTGTTGAACAATATTGGTCATGATGAAATTATCCAATTTATATAAACCAGCACTAATATTAAAAACACAATCCGACTTTATCTTAATGACACTTGATTCTATAATATTTCTCTTCACAACATCTTTACTGGTTTATATAAATTGGATAATTTCATCATGACCAATATTGTTCAACAATTCAGAATTATATAATTTGTGTTAACTTTTTTGTGTGTGTGTTTATTACCAGTTTGCGTTCAAGTACAAATTTTGGCTGTGGGTTGTTTGATTGTTTGACAATGCTAGTTAGCTGACTATGTTTTTCTATCATTTCTCTACTGTTCAAAAAAAAAATTTAGTTTTTTGTTTTTATCCTATTTTACTTATTGACGTCCTTCAACTATGTCTCACTTTTTATTGTACCCTGAAGAAGTGTATTAAAATGCACGAAAGCGCTTGGTACTAAAGCTTTTTATTATTTCCTACTGGCTTTTGCGTATACATATATATATATATATATATATATATATTTATATATATATATGATACTTGAAGTTCCACGAACACGAAACAGCATCATAACACGTGAGAATAACATGTTTTTAAACACGCGAGAATATAGATATGTGCTTAAGAACACATATATGTAAGTATTTATGTGCAAAAGGTGAAATTCAAAACTTCAATTTAAATTACAGGATCATATTTCAGAAGCCCGCTACTCGATAAGGACTGACCTTCGACCCATAATCTATTGGACATGATTTAACTTAATGTCTGACCAAATAACGATTCTAGTTGTTAGTGGAATTTAAATGATTCTTGAGCTTTGCCATGGATAATGGTGTAGGTCAGTGGTAGGGCACTGTGTTCCCATGAGCAAGGTCCGTGGTTTACTCTTCTCCTACCTCAATCAGTCGACTCATTCTTTCTGAAGGAGCAAAACAGTAAGGATCGTATGAGATCAAAATTCTCTCTCTCTCTCTCTCTCTCTCTCTCTCTCTCTCTCTCTTCGACTACCTCAATCAGCCGACTCGTTACTTTTGAAATCTCTCTCTCTCTCTCTCTCTCTCTCTCTCTCTCTTCGACTACCTCAATCAGCCGACTCGTTACTTTTGAAATCTCTCTCTCTCTCTCTCTCTCTCTCTCTCCGACTACCTCAATCAGCCGACTTGTTTCTCTCTCTCTCTCTCTCTCTCTCTCTCTCTCTCGAGTCGTTACTTTTGAAGAAAAACAATAAGGTCTCTCTCTCTCTCTCTCTCTCTCTCTCTCTTCGACCACCTCAATCAGCCGACTTGTTACTCTCTCTCTCTCTCTCTCTCTCTCTCTCACACACACACACAGTCGACTCGTTACTTTTGAAGAAAAACAGTAAGGTCTCTCTCTCTCTCTCTCTCTCTCTCTCTCTCTCTCTCTCACAGTCGACTCGTTACTTTTGAAGTAAAACAGTAAGGTCTCTCTCTCTCTCTCTCTCTCTCTCTCTCTCTCTCTCTCTTCTTTACCTAAAATAGCAAATACTTGAAATAGACTTCCAGCGGATGTAGTAAACAGTAACACAGTAAACGAGTTCAAGAGCAAATTAGAGAAGGTCATACTAACCCTCTAAATATTTAAACTAAATATTTAGGGGATGGACTAAAAAGTCTTTGAGACATCCAAAATCCTTGTAACTCTCTCTCTCTCTCTCTCTCTCTCTCTCTCTCTCTCTCTCTCTCTCTTTAGGGCAGGCAAAGCTCATACCACTGTTATATATTAAGCATCCCAAATGGCATTTTATGTAGCAACAATGACTTTAACTGTCATTTTACATAAATGAATAAGATGGAGATATGACTTTGGTCATTCCAAAAGACGAGTTCTCTTACTCGAGGGTACACTCGGGCACACTATTCTATCTTATTTCTCTCTTTTGTTAAAGTTTTTATAGCTTATATATGGAATATTTATTTTAACGTTGTTACTGTTCTTGAAATATTTTATCTTAATTGTTAATTACTTCTCTTGTACCTTTTTTATTTCCTTATTTCCTTCCCTCACTGGGCTATTTTTTCTGTTAGAGCCCCTGGACTTATAGCATCCTACATTTCCAACTAGGGTTGTAGCGCAGCAAGTAATAATAATAATAATAATAATAATAATAATAATAATAATAATAATGAAAAATAATAACAATAATAATAATAATAATAATAATAATAATAATAATAATAACAATAATAATAATAATAATAATAATAATAGTAACAATAATAATAATGATAATAATAACAACAACAATAATAATAATAATAATAATAATAATAATAATAATAATAATAAAAATTGTAACAACAATAATAATGATAATAATAATAATAACAACAAAAACAACAACAACAACAACAATAATAATAATAATAATATTAATAATAATAATAGTAGTAACAATAATAACAACAACAACAACAACAACAACAACAATAATAATAATAATAATAATAATAATAATAATAATAATAATAATTTCTGGAATCAGACTGAAAATTTTCGAATAGAAGTAAAATTCAAAATAAATCCCAGTGGCAGATCTATTAATTTTCCATTAATAAATGGTTTTGATCATTCTAAGAGACGTGGCATATCATATAATGCATATCTATCAATCTCTCCAGATTATGTCTCACATTATTCTTATACTTTCTCTTAATTTCTTGGAGAATTTAATTTTCAATTACATTAGACTGCAAGTATTGTTTGCCCTTTCTTTCCAAGAAATTGAACGAGTCAAGTTTTGATATCAAAATGACTGTATGAATTAAGATAAATATTCTCTATCTAAGAACGTACCAGTCACACGGTTTCCTGATATGATTAAGTTGTAACTTTTGTCGATTTGTTTCTTTGTTTGTTTTTTTATTTCACTGAATAAACAAAAATATACCTTTGATTTCTTAATTAATTTTGGTCAAAGGTTGGGTTCGTTACTGTTAATAGGTAACTAGATAGAATGTTTAGTGGAAGTACCTTTTATCCAGGATATCGTAGGACGCGTAGTAAATTTCCGACGTTGCCACTTTTCAACAATTCCATTCATTAAAATTCGCTTACTGAGGGAAAACGCTGCATATCTGGCACATAATTTTCTTACTTACAGTGGGATCAATTAAAGAAATTCTCAGTAAGTGGCAACGTAAGGAATCTAATATACTATTTACGGTATTCTAGACAGACAATAGGAGGTATTCTTCCCGGAATTCTTATGTACTTGAGTTGTCATTGATGCAGGATAATAAAATTGAGAAATATAATGAGAGAAAAACAATGCAATTAAAATAGAGAATTTCAGATAGCACTTACCAGTGATGAAAGTATTATATACACACACATATATATATATGTATATATATATATATATATATATATATATATATATATAAATTATATATACATATATATATAACAAAATGGGTCCCTAGACATTGCAAACGAAGCTGGGAAAGGGAGATAGGACTATGGAGAGACGCGCTAAGAAAATTTGCGGGTATAGAATGTCATAGAAAGACCATAAGCACACGCGTGTGGAAGGACGTCCAAGGCCTTTATCCTGTATGGTACTATTAACATCTGACGATGATGAGTTCAATAAATATAATTAACAAGCAATAAGAAATGGCAATGGAGAGAGGAACTAGTAGCTGACTTTCGAGAACAGGAGTGAATATCTTTGCTCTAAGAAAGGACACGAGACGCGCTTTACACCTTCAGTAGGCTCTCTTAATCCTTGACCTTGACCTTTGACCTTAACATGTACTAATTGACGTGGATTTTCATACACTCAAATATGAATCAAGTTTGAAGTCTCTGTGACAACGATGTCCATACATATGGCTGATAACATGAATTGGACATTTTGCTTGACCATGACCTTGACCTTCCAAATTTTCATCATTTCCAGCTTTTTACATAACAGTTAATCCCTGCAAGTTTCATTACTCCACGATCAAAACTGTGGCCAGGAAGCTGTTTACAAACAAACAAAAACACACAAACAGAGGGTAAAACATAACCTCCTTCCGACTTCCCTGGCAGAGGTAATAAAAGGATCAAATACAAAGTTCAGAGAAATACGGCTTCGAAGCCTCTATACTCAGACTCCCAACCCATATCGTTGAGGTAATCATACTTAGCATTTAGAGAAAGGGTGTCATGAGATACAACGGGAGAGTGCCAATAACCTCCTCCTTGGACTCCCCAAGACCTAAACCCTCCCAAGAAATCCCTAATCCCTAGGTGGGCTTTCAATACCCCCCCCCCTCCAACCACAGAGGTTCTAACTCCTCCGTAACACTACCCAACTAAGAGGTTCTTATTCCTCACTGGACTCCCCAAGACCCAACTCCGAAACCATCCCTATCCCCAGGGGGGTCTAAGTCTAGGAGAATAACTCCTCCAGGTTTTAATTCCCTCCCCCCCCCCTCCCCTCAGAAGTCCTAATTCCTCAATTAGGTACTAAAGGAATCCCCACCTCCTCCCCTTATACCAAGCAGTGGGGAACGCCACTACCCTTACCACAGATCTACCCCTTATCTTTCCTCTTGGCAAGGGTAGAAGAGACTCTTTAGCTATGGCAGGCAGCTCTTCTAGGAAAAGGACACTCCAAAATCAAACCACTGTTCTCTAGTCTTGGGTAGTGCCATAGCCTCTGTACCATGGTCCTCCACTGTCTTGTGTTAGAGTTCTCTTGCTTGAAGGTACACTCGAGCACACTATTCCATCTTGTTTCTCTTCCTCTGGTTATTGTCAAGTTTTCATCCCCTTGTTTTTTTTTTCAAGTTTTTTTATAGTTTATTTAAATGATGTTGTTCTTAAACTTCTCTCGTAGTTTTTCCTTATTTCCTTTCCTAACGGGGCTATTTTCCCTGTTGGAGCTCTTGGGCTTGTAGCATCCTGCTTTTCCAACTAGGGTTGTAGCTTAGCAAGTAATAATAATAATAATAATAATAATAATAATAATAATAATAATAATAATAATAATAATAATAATAATAATCTGGGTACCAATCCCTTCCACCTTCTTCCAGAGATGAAGACCGAATCATCTCCCAATCCCCGCAGCATCAGCCTTAAAAGCATTAACATCAGCAGCAGCCATGAAAGGACCCACAGGGGGAACCACCAATTAAAAATGATTTAAATCTCTTCGGAGACAATTAAATCTTTTCGATAACAATTAAAAACAAAAGAGCATCGAGTGGCTCTTTCATCTCGCTGACTTAATGGGGGATGCTCAGCGGATTCTATCTGAGGCCTTGCAGCCTCCCTCCGATGGTTTATTTATTCTTTCGACAAAAAAGAAAACTTTACGAAGGAGTTATTGACAGCGAGGGAAGGTCGGGTAAATATTGTTCAGGTTTGAAGGCGAATCAGTTAAAGGGGGTTTTCTTAACAGTTTATTTTCCTGTCACTGTTGTAATATTTTTGTTTTTATTTATTTTTTCAGTATCTATTGCTTTAATTGTATTTGATAAAGAAATTGCTAGTTCTGAAAAACATTTTTAGTGTTTAATTTTTTTTTGTCAGCTTTGACATTTTTTTTCTTTAGTTTAGGATCTATTTTTTTAATTGTATTTGGTAAAAAAAATTGCTACTTCTGCATATTTTGCTAAAAAAAAATTCTAATGATTTATTTAACTCATTTATTTCTGTAGTTTTGATTTTATTTTTCTGTCATTTTTTTTCATTTTTTTATTTTTTTTAGTTTAGGATCTATTGCTTCAAAAGTATTTGGTAAAGAGATTGCTACTTCTGTGTATTTCTCAATAACAAATTTTTTAATGATTTTTTTAAACTCATTTTTTTGTGTGTAGTTTCGTTATCTTTATTAGCTATTTTCCTTTTACCTACTGCAAAACTGTTTTGAGTAGGTAATAGTTCTCCGTTTTATGTATGTATGTATGTATGTATGTATGTATGTATGTATGTATGTATGTATGTATGTATGTATGTATTCACATGTGTACATGACTTCTGCCAAAAAGCTTAATAACAGAACAAAACAATGTGTTTTAGTTAGTATAAACGAAGACAAAACCATCCCATTCAAAACATAATCTATTACTATTACAGCTGAGAAAAGGATGGATACGATAGCTTCCCATTGTTCGAGGAAGAGAACGTAAATAATATTTACTATTTTGGAAACTACGTTTATTTCTTCATGGCTGTTGCTACGTGGGAGAGAGAGAGAATGTGTTCGCGTTTGGTTTCTGTATTATCGAACGAAAAGATCTTTTAGTCACAGATATACTTTACAAAAATACAAATGTAATACTATTAATATTATCATTACTACTACCTGAGCTACAACCGTAGTTGGAAACGCAGGATGCTATAAGCCCAGTGAGGAAAAGAAATAAGGAAGCAGATAGAATAGTATGACCGAGTGTACCCTCCAGCAAGAGAACTCTAATCCAAGACAGCGGAAGGCCATGATACAGAGGCTATGACACTACCCAAGACTAGACTAGAGAACAATGGAGTGATTTTGGAGGGTCCTTCTAGAAGAGCTGCTTACCGTAGCTAAAGAGTCCCTTCTACCATTACCAATAGGAAAGTAGCCACTGAATAATTTCCGTACATTAGTGACAATTATGTAACTTCTGAGTAATTATTATAAAAACCTCTTTAGATTTGCTAAAGTTTGTATTAGATTTTCGTATTAAGTGCATTCAGCTTTCCACCATTACATTTCATCTGCATTTTGGGGACGAATCTGAAATAGAATTTCCATTTCGTGTTCATTCCTCGTCTCCACTCCATTAATTCGATTCGTTTTACGATCAAACCATGTTTCTTTTGTTTAACTTTTATCTAATGTATGTATGCACACAAATACACACACAGACCACACGCGCGCACACACAAACACACACACACAATATATATATATATATATATATATATATATATATATATATATATATATATATATATATATATATATATATATATATATATATATATATAAAGTGTACATACATATAAGGTGTGTATGTATGTATGTGTATATATATATATACATATATATATATATATATATATATATATATATATATATATATATATATATATATATACTGTATATATGTAAGTATATTTAAGTGCCATCATATTTATCATTAACTGAGTCCTCAACACTCATTATTGACACTTGCACAGTAAAAAGAAATAAATGCCATGAATGCATCTATAATTAAATCACATTCATTTTAAACCATGATTGTTAATCAAAATCGTACAAAAGAAATAAGAATAGTATTCTGTTAATTAAATTGCATAGAAATGAGGAAGATGACTTTTATATTCGCAGGTCGTTGTGTCAAAATTAAAATACATTATAAAAGACACCAAGTAATTAAAATTCTAAAAATGGAGATGATTTCAATTCTCTCTCTCTCTCTCTCTCTCTCTCTCTCTCTCTCTCTCTCTCTCTCTCTCTCTCTCTCTCTCTCTCTCTCTCTCATATATATATATATATATATATATGTGTGTGTGTGTGTATGAATATATATATGTATATGCATTATTTATAGCATATATATATATATACATATATATATATGAGTATATACATTATATATACAGTACGTATATGTGTATATATATATATATATATATATATATATATGTATATATATATATATATATATATATATATATATATATATAAACGAAAGCTAAATAAGCAAAAAATTTAACGATAAGAACAATGATTCTCTCTCTCTCTCTCTCTCTCTCTCTCTCTCTCTCTCTCTCTCTCTCTCTCTCTCTCTCTCTCTCTCTCTCTCATGATAAAATCCCAAATCTACATAATACCAGTTTTCCAAGATAAACTTAGCTCGTTCCATCTACCCTGTACTTGACGGATCAACACCCGGGTTGCTCGTCGTTTTCAACTTCCCCATCTCTCAAAGCCCCAATAAGTGTTCTAATAATAGATATTTGGCCCATAAATAACTCTCGGTCGAATCTGCATCTTATGATCTGATGCTTGAGTGTTTTCAAAAGGGATTTTGAGGTGTTCGAAGAGAGATAGAGAGATAGGAGAAAAAAAATTTCTTTCTCGTTACTTATCTATTTTCTATCTATCACCTATTATCTATTATGTATTTTGGGATAATTCAATAACATAATTGGCATGGCAGGGGGAAATAAGAGCTTATTGAAATATTTTTCCTAATTATGATAATCGAGGAGAGGAGTCATACCAATTCAAATTGCTTCCTCGCCTCCCAGGCAAGATATCACATGGCAACATCCGATCTCGTCTTCATCTCCCGACAGATGAGTAATGTCGCCCTTATCCCGATCCAGGCAATTGGTTGAAGGTGCATTTTTCTAGCAAATAGCTCCTATTTGCTAGACGCTGGACCCAGCCAATAGATATTAGGGAGCGATGCAAATCTCTTTGGAAATTGATAACTTTCACGGAATATTTCTCGCACAATGTAAACAATTACGCACTTTCAGGAGAGTTACGCACCGTTGAAGGCACTTGTTTTGCTCCATAAGACGACGGACCTTAATAGATACAAATTTGATTTATGGGAGAAGCCTTTACGACAGTTAAGTTCTCTTGGGGGAGAGTGAACACGAGCGTAGATTATGGCGTTACGTAAATCTGTTACAATATGGCTCGAGAGTAGTTCATTCTTTCTTCTTAAGTAAATGTTGTAAATTGGCTCAGGTGTTTAGAAAATTGCTTAAGGACATTTAGGCAATGAGGGGTATTTTGGTTCCTCAAAAAGCATAAAAGTTAAATGTCCAATTTTTTTTTCAATGTTATCTCATCAGATGCTGCGATGTTATAGTGAGAGAGAGAGAGAGAGAGAGAGAGAGAGAGAGAGAGATCTTTAAAAAATTATCCATTGCAAAATCCCTACAGGCAAAGACACACAAAGAAGGAAAGAAGGCCCACTTTTAAAATTACCCCAAAATCTGATTCCGTACACTTAATAAAACCTAATTTTAATCGAAAATTCTCCGTAAAAATATATTGTTCTCAGCCGCATTTCACTAAAATACAGGCGACCACAATTTTACCCTACTTTGTTATTATCTGTTACGGGTTGGTGACCGTAATATCCCTCTTTTATGTCAATAAATCCGATTTAAAACGGTAAATGCCTAGCAAAATTTATTCTAGAATTTTTACCGCTTTTTACGGCGAATTTTTAAGTGTATACAAACCTGTATTCTAGGATTTTTACAATTTTTTACGGGAAATTCTTAATAGTGTAGACCTGTTTAGACGGTCTCCTAATCGCGTTTAGGATTAGGGATTAGATAAGCAAAATGTTGTCTAAACAGTGCATGTCTGTAGGTTTTCTTGTTTGCCTATGCTTACAGCATTCAGCACTGTTAAAAATTTGCCTCAACAATAATAATAATAATAATAATAATAATAATAATAATAATAATAATAATAATAATAATAATAATAATAATAATAATAATAATAATAATAATAATAATAATTGTTGTCTTGTTCAATGCTGTTGTCGGATTTATTCTCTTGTTGAAATAATTGAAATTACTTTTTGCTAAATTGGGCTAATCAATATTCGGATGACTTTAAAACAACTCCCTATATTTCTGAATTCAAACCTTTAACAGTTGCTTGATAACATACAATGCTATGCGTCAATTAGGATTACATACGTTGTTAAAAATTTGCCGTAAAGAAACCGGTAAAAATCCTGGAATAAATGTTGCCAGGCATTTACTGTTTTAAAAACGGATATATTGACCTCAAGGAGTGATATTATGGTCACCAACCAACCCGTGAAAAATAACAACAAAGTTGGGTAAAATTTACGGTCGCCTGTATTTTACTAAATTACGATTGAGAACAGTATATTTACAAGGAGATTTCCCGATTAAAATTACGTTTTTTTTAGCAGTGTATGTTTTCTTTCATTTATAGATAATGAAAAAAAAAAACACTTACCAATAACGTATTTGACTTTTGCTAAATGGAGACATTATGTCTTTTACCTGAATATAAAAAATTACTTATAAAAGTAAAGATTTATCAATGGTCTGATTTTGTTTAAGACAGTACTTGAAAAAGATAAAAAATATCTATATATTTAATGCTATATGTTTATATGTGGGAATAAAAAAATCCTGATAATATTGACCATGTAAAAGATTATTTTTTTTGGCAAAGCATCAATGGAAATTAAATCTCCTATCAGCAAATAATCTACTGAAAATGAAAGATAATAGAAAAAAGAGCAAATTGCAGGAATAAAACATATAAAAAAGGATATTTTACTCTTATGGCTACAGTATTTTAACAAATGACTTCAGAATTTGCCTTCCAATCACTGAACATATCTTCCTTACAAGAAGATTTAAAACCAGAATAGTGTACTGAACGTGAGAACAAGAGATTTAATCTCCCTTCTAAGATTGTAGATTTCATATAAGGTTTATCTTACTCCCAAGATGTGCTTTTTATCTTGTTTCATTATTTCTCTCTTGATTTCATTCCTCGTACTTCGGGAACAAGGTACAAATCTTGACATTTGAACCTGCATATCCAGTACTCAGTCTTGTCTCAAATATTGCCTCAATCTTGTCTTGGGGGTTGTGGTGGCATGTTGGTAGCATCCCTGATGATTGCCAGACGGGGGTTCGATTCCCGCTCAAACTCGTTAGTTCCTTTGGTCACTGCAACCTCACCATCCTTGAGAGCTAAGGATGGGGGGTTTGGGGGAGCCTATAGGTCTATCAGCTGAGTCATCAGCAACCATTGCCTGGCTCTCCTTGGTCCTGGATTGGGTAGAGAGGGGGGCATGGGAGCTGATGATATGTAATATGGTCAATCTCTAGGCCATTGTACTGCTTGCTACATTGTTCTGCTTGCTAAGGCAGTGTCACTGTCCATTGCCTCTGCCATTCATGAGCGGCCTTTAAACCTTTATGAGAGTTATTATTTTATAGTCTGTATATAAGAACAGAAACTTCCTAACAGATATACTCAGACCAAACATATACAACACAAGCACCATGGCAAAGTGGTCAAATAATCAAGCTTATGGTTCTCGGTCCGCGTTCGATTCCTTTCCATTGTACAAGATTCCACCCAGCTCTAAATGAGTACCACTATATATATATATATATATATATATATATATATATATATATATATATATATATATATATATATATATATATATATTAGAGAAAGAGAGAAAGAATTGTCGTTCTTAATGTAAAAGTTCTTTCTAAGCGTGATTTTTAAATTATATCTAGCTATCTATGTATATACAGTATATATATATATATATATATATATATATATATATATATATATATATGTGTGTGTGTGTGTGTGTGTGTATGTGTTTGTGTGTGCATGTATGTATGTATGTGTGTGTATGTATCATCACCATGATCAGCAGTTACTAGCTAACTGCAGAACAAAGGACCTTTCGTCTGTTTATAGTCTTTCTATGCCAAACCATACCCACAAACTTTCTTAGTTCGTCAACCTATCGTCTGAGTGTGTGAATTCTGTGTGTACACGCGTGCGTGCTCGCATAAGTGTATCCATATTCCTAATTTTTAAACCGAAAACTATTCTTTCACCAAAGCAATGAGATTCTAATCCGACTCAAGAAAAAAAACTATCCCATCACTAAACCATCCAAAAAAAAAAAAAAAAAAAAAAAAAAGACTTCTCAAGGCATCAAAGGAACAGAAAACTTCAACAACAAAAGCCAACGAGAAACAAACCCATCTTATCCTTAGACCCAAAACTGATCAACAAACGTGCAATATGAAAACCAATTGTTTACTCTTTTGTTCGTCAGATTGCGATACCACGAGCTGGTTGTAGATTGGCCGGTGATTGGAGCAATCGTGTTATACTAAGATAAAGAAAAAAAGCGTTGGTTACGTTTTGAAAACACAAAGGGATTTAGCGTGTACTTATTTGTGCTGGCAATGAATCCTCTCTCTCTCTCTCTCTCTCTCTCTCTCTCTCTCTCTCTCTCTCTCTCTCTCTCTCTCTTCCCGTGTACGTATTTGTGCTGGCAATGAGTCCTTCTCTCTCTCTCTCTCTCTCTCTCTCTCTCTCTCTCTCTCTCTCTCTCTCTCTCGTTGCCGTAAGATAGATCTTCATTAAAAATGATATAACGATCTGTCTATCTGAAACAGGAGTGTCACCGTCTTTTCACTAATTGACCCTTCCTCCACACGCCACTCCTGTCTAATTATGCATTAACGAAAACAGCTAAGCAGAAGATATATTCCAAATTCGCTTATCAAACTGAAATATTAACCTTTCGTTCGTCTGGTCTGACTTAAATGGACTGTTTGCGCGCGCAAACTCTTTGCCTTCATTCATCATGGCGGAAATGTGACGTCAGCCTCTAGAAAAAGATGAACGCATTGATAACATCTCCCTGAGAAGCGTCATTGTTAATGTCTGCCGTTTTATAGTTTATTTATGAAAGATCAATTTTAATTTTGTTACTGTTCTTAAAATATTTTATTCTAATTGTTCATTATTTCTCATACCGTTTATTTATTTCCAGATTTCCTTTCCTCACTGGGTTTTTTTTCGCTTCTGGAGCCCTTGGGCTTATAGCATTTTGCTTTTCAATCTAGGGTCGTAGCTTATCTAGTAATAATAATAATAATAATAATAATAATAATCTTCAAGCCTAGTTAGAAAAGTAGGATGCTATATTCCCACGGGTTCCAACATGGAAAAATAGTCCAGTCATGAAATGAAATGAGGAAATAAATATATTACAAAAGAAGTAAGGAACAATTAAAGTAACACATTTTAAGAACAGTGACCACATTAAAATTGATCTTTCATAAATAAACTATAAAAAAAACTTATGTCAACCTCAAAGCTCAACCCAAGAGCTAGTGGTTGGTAGGATGCTATAAGAACAAGGGCTCCAACAGGGAAAAATAGCCCACTGAGGAAAGGAAATAAATAAACTAAGGGAAAATTAATGAACCATTAAAGAAACATATTTTGAGAGCAGTAACAACTTAAAAAAGTAATCTTCCATAAATAAAGTATAAAAAGAGATTTACTGTATGTCAACCTCGAAACTCAACCAAAGAGCTAGGATGCTATAAGACCAAGGACTCCAACAAGGAAAAATATCCCAGTGAGGAAAGGAAATAAGGAAATACACAAACAAGAGAAGTAACGAACAATCAAAGTTACATATTTTGAGAACAGTAACATTAAAAAAGATCTTTCATAAATTAACTATAAAAAGAGACTTATGTCAACCTCGAACCTCAAACGAAGAGCAAGTGGTAGATAACATTGCCTGGCGTAAGCACAAATAAACACAAATCTTCCATCTTCATAGTTCGCTAATTGAATCTAACACTCGAGATAGCGTACTTCGAGCAATCTACTTAACTTGATCGCCATCTTGACGCGTGTTGGCGATATCCGCGAAAGCGTCCCGGAAGGCGATATCGCGGCGTCATCTTTAATTCGGGAAGTAACAGATTTCCCGCGGCACCCAAAACAGGTCTCCTGTGACCTTTGACCAATCGCGTCCCACGGGGGAGAATGTGCTTTCGGTTGTTGCATGTGCCGAGTCGCGCCTTGGTAACTATTTAATGGCGCGTCGAATTCACTTATATTATCATTATTGCAGTTATTATACTTAGTAGTAGTAGTAGTAGTTCAAACATACACAGTTGCGTCTTGATAACTATATAATAGTGCGTTGAATTCACTTAAATTATCATTATTGCAGTTATTATACTTAGTAATAGTAGTAGTAGTAGTAGTAGTAGTAGTAGTAATTCAAACATTCACAGTTGCGTCTTGATAACTATATAATAGTGCGTTGAATTAACTTGAATTATCATTAATTCAATTACTATACTTAGTAGTAGTAGTAGTAGTTAATAGTAGTAGTAGTAGTTTAAACATTCACAGTAACGTCTTAATAACTACATAATAGTACGTTGAATTCACTTAAATAATCATTATTTCAATTATTATACTAAGTAGTAGTAGTAGTAGTAGTAGTAGTAGTAGTAGTAGTTTAAACATTCCCAGTAACGTCTTATTAACTACATAATAGTACGTTGATTTCACTTAAATAATCATTATTTCAATTATTATACTAAGTAGTAGTAGTAGTAGTAGTAGTAGTAGTTTAAACATTCCCAGTAACGTCTTATTAACTACATAATAGTACGTTGATTTCACTTAAATAATCATTATTTCAATTATTATACTAAGTAGTAGTAGTAGTAGTAGTAGTAGTAGTAGTAGTAGTAGTTTAAACATTCCCAGTAACGTCTTATTAACTACATAATAGTACGTTGATTTCACTTAAATAATCATTATTTCAATTATTATACTAAGTAGTAGTAGTAGTAGTAGTAGTAGTAGTAGTTTAAACATTCCCAGTAACGTCTTATTAACTACATAATAGTACGTTGATTTCACTTAAATAATCATTATTTCAATTATTATACTAAGTAGTAGTAGTAGTAGTAGTAGTAGTAGTAGTAGTTTAAACATTCCCAGTAACGTCTTATTAACTACATAATAGTACGTTGATTTCACTTAAATAATCATTATTTCAATTATTATACTAAGTAGTAGTAGTAGTAGTAGTAGTAGTAGTAGTTTAAACATTCCCAGTAACGTCTTATTAACTACATAATAGTACGTTGATTTCACTTAAATAATCATTATTTCAATTATTATACTAAGTAGTAGTAGTAGTAGTAGTTCAAACATTCACAGTCGCGTCTTGATAACTATATAATAGCGCAATGAATTCACTTGAATTATCATTATATCAATTATTATACTTAGTAGTAGTAGCAGTAGTAGTAGTAGTAGTAGTATTAGTAGTAGTACAAACATTCACGGAATCTATCAAAGAAAAAATACAGGTAGAACAGAATAACGATAATAAAGATTAAAACAATAAGTAGTAGTAGTAGTAGTAGTAGTAGTACAAACATTCACGGAATCTATCAAAGAAAAAATACAGGTAGAACAGAATAACGATAATAAAGATTAAAACAATAAGTAGTAGTAGTAGTAGTAGTACAAACATTCACGGAATCTATCAAAGAAAAAATACAGGTAGAACAGAATAACGATAATAAAGATTAAAACAATAAGTAGTAGTAGTAGTAGTAGTAGTAGTAGTAGTAGTAGTAGTAGTAGTACAGACATTTACAGAATCAAAGAAGTAAAACACAGGGCAAAAAGAAGCTAGAGAGTATCATAGAGGAAATGCAAAAAAAAAAAAAAAAAAAAAAAAAAAAAAAAAACATCTAAAAGATGACAACAATAAGCATCAACTAACGCATGAGAATCTCCCATCAGTTAAACCAATAAACATTGGCAGTTAACGAACTTTGGTTAATAGCTGATCTTAACATCTTAACAGTATTTCACTCCTGAGATAAAAGAGAGTCTTCAATCACCTCTTATAAGACTGCAAAATCTCCTCTCATCACCACACGGCATCTTATCTCTGAGATATTTTTTTCTCAAAAGGGTTCTAAACATCCACCAGTACATTATGACATGTTACATTACTGTATGTTCTATCACGCATGAATGTGGAGCTCTAGATACTATCCCAAGACTAAAGATCAGATAGTGAGGGTGATGTGTTGTGTTCGTGAAAGATGTTTCAACTCAAAATTTGGAGATTTTTTTTTTATCATAATAATAATAATAATAATAATAATAATAATAATAATAATAATAATAATAATAATAATAATAACAATAATAATAATAATAATAATAATAATAATAATAATGATGATAATAATAATAATAATAATAATCTTATTAATGATAATAACTTAAGCAATAATAATAATAATAATAATAATAATAATAATAATAATAATTTGAATATTAATAATAATATTTTGATAATTTTATTATTATTATTATTATTCAAGTGATAATATCTTTAATGATATTTTTTTTGGTAATAATAACAATAATTTCAATACTAATATCTATAATAGTTATAATATGCAGCAAAGTAATGAAAAAGCAACGAATAAATTTAATAGAAAAAATCAAACAAGGAGAAAGATTCGTATCATCATTAACCTATAGGGGAAAACGAGCGAGATCTAATAGCCATTCAAAACGAGACACAAGAGAAAAAAAATGGTTTTCGAGTTAGATCTAATAGGCATTTAAAATGAGAGACGATACAAATAATTGTTTTCGAGCGAGATCTAATAGGTATTTAAAATGAGAGACAATACCAAAAAAAAATGGGTTTCGAGCAAGATCTAATACGCATTTAAAACGAGAGACGATACAAAAAATGGTTTTCGAGCAAGATCTAATAGGCATTTAAAATGAGAGACAATACAAAATAATGGGTTTCGAGGGAGATCTAAAAGGTATTCAAAAAGAGAGACAATGCAAAATAAATGGGTTTCAAGCGAGATCTAATAGGCATTTAAAAAGAGAGACAATACAAAAAAAAAGTGTTTTAAGCGAGATCTAATAGGCAATCAAAACGAGAGACAATACAAAATAATAGGTTTCGAGTGAAATCTAATAGGCATTTAAAAATAGAAACAATACAAAAAAATGGGTTTCAACGAGATCTAATCGGCATTTAAAACGAGAGACAATACAAAAACTGGGTTTAAAGTGAGATCTAATAGGCATTTAAAAAGAGAGACAATACAAAAAATGGGTTTCGAGTGAAATCTAACAGGCATTTAAAACGAGAGACAATACAGAAAAAATGGTTTTCGAGCGAGATCTAATCGGCATTTAAAACGCGAGACAATACAAAAAAATGGGTTTCAAGTGAGATCAAATAGGCATTTAATAAGAGACAATACAAAAAAATTGGTTTCAAGTGAGATCTAATAGGCATTTAATAAGAGACAATACAAAAAAATGGGTTTCAAGTGAGATCTAATAGGCATTTAATAAGAGACAATACAAAAAAATGGGTTTCAAGCGAGAACTAATCGGCATTTAAAACAAGAGACAATACAAAAAAGGGGGTTTCATGCGAGATCTAATAGGCATTTAAAACGAGACACAATACAAAAAAAGGGTTTCGAGAGACATGACTAAGAGTTAAGAATAATAGCCAAGATAAGACCTCGTAAAGATGGCTATTCTAAGTACGCCTCTTTCAAGGTGCGTTCCCACCAGGATTTCTTATCGGGTCACAACACCACAACAGCAAACTTGACTTTATTTAGAGACGACGTAATGGAAGTCGTAAGAAACATTACGTTATTTGACTTACGACCAAGGGAAAATCGATCGGAAAGTCAGACGTCAAAATCACGAGACTAAGAAGGTATTTTCTTGTGCTTCTAAGATAAAGATGTGGAGCTTTGAGATCATAAAAATTAGCTGAAAGAAGAAAGAGACTTTGAAAAGTGAAGTGATGAAATAATTAAAAAAGGTGCAGATATATTAGAGATATAAGAGATTATAATACAGATTTGAATTGATATGTAAGTTAACATTTACATTTATATATATATATATATATATATATATATATATATATATATATATATATATATATATATATATATATATATATTTATATATACATATACATATATTTATAAATACACACACATATATATAAAT
The DNA here is from genome assembly GCF_036898095.1 of Palaemon carinicauda. Taxonomy (NCBI): domain Eukaryota; kingdom Metazoa; phylum Arthropoda; class Malacostraca; order Decapoda; family Palaemonidae; genus Palaemon; species Palaemon carinicauda. The sequence continues at coordinate 41,998,080 of NC_090743.1, forward strand.
ATATATATATATATATATATATATATATATATAATCATATGTTTTGATAAATTCTTATTACTAATAAAAACATACAGCGTGATCATATCTAGTTCATCAACTACTGCTTTCTAGTTGAAAGCAAAAATTTTGTACTTTTGTTTAGTAAATCAACATAAGCGCTCCAGCGAGTTACATAACACACCAACATACACATATGCATCAAATACAATAACGCTTAAAGCATTTCGTATTATTATTATTATTATTATTATTATTATTATTATTATTATTGTTATTATAAGCTAAGCTATAACCCTAGATGGAAAAGCAAGATACTATAAGCCCAGGGGCTCCAAACGGGAAAAATAGTCCAGTAAGGAAAGGAAACAAGGATATATTTAAACTACAAGAGAAGTAATTAACAATCAAAATAAAATATTTTAAGAACAGTAACAATATTGAATTACATCTTTCATCTATAAACTATTAAAACTTCAAAAAAAAAAAAAAAAAAAAAAAAAAAAAAAAAAAAAAAACAAGAAGAGAAATAAGATATAAAAGTGTGCCCAAGTGTACCCTCAAGCATGAGAACTCCAATGCTTTGATCAAGTCCAGAGAAAGATATGTAAAAAATTGCTGTGTCTTTCTTGTATCTATTTCAAATAAATATTCTCCTCCACTTGATTATCTCATAACTCTAATCTGTACACATTATGAAGTACCGAAGCTGTAAACGATAATAAAATAGAGGTGTAACGTTACGTAAACTAAAAGTCTTGTGACGGACCATCAACAAGCAGAAGAGTGACAAGTGATGGATGTGACAAGTTGCAGGGGGAGACAGTACTGCATCTCATTGCAAAGTAGCGAAGGGAGATATAAAGAGACGCAAGATAAGGGATTTGATAAAATGTTGGTAGTAGCAAGGTCTCGTTTGCTATAACAAGTCAATAGATGACTATTTTCAAAGAAAATAAAAATCTAAATATTTTATGAATTTATTAAAAATTATTTTTTCTAACTTATTCAAGAATGAATTACTTCCTGGTACTTCTTGGATTCTTGAAAGACATGAAAATTCATTATTAATTTGTCAAAATTTAATTTTCCTAACTAATTAATTTATTGGAATCTTGAAAGACATCAAAATATATTAGGAAATTATCAAAAAGTTATTTTCCTGACTAATTAATTTCTTGGAATCTTGAAAAACATCTAAAACTGAATTATAAAATATTAAAAGTTCCAGTCTCCAAAAAAATAAGAAAAATATATAATTTTTCGTGAATTTATCAAATACTAATTTTTTTCTAAATAATTCAAGAATGAATTACTTCTTGGATTCTTGAAAGACATCAAAATTCAATATGAAATTATCAAAAATTCATTTTCCTAACTAATTAATTTCTTTGAATCTTGAAAAACATCAAAATTTATTATGAATTTATTAAAATTTAATTCTACTAACTAAATGTTTTTGAATCTTGAAAACACATCAAAAATTGAATTATAAAATATCAAAAGTTTCATTATCCCCCCAATATATATATATATATATATATATATATATATATATATATATATATATATATATATATATAAGTGTGTGTGCGTGTATATATGTATATAAATATATATATATATATATATATATATATATATATATATATATATATATATATATATATATATACCGTATTTCCCGTGTCATAAGACGCACCTTTTTCCACGAAAAATGCCCGCCAAAATCACCCTGCGTCTTAACACTAAGAAAAAGTTGTATAGGGTAGTTTGACACACCTCAAACACCAAAATATGACTTACAAGCACTCAAACTCACGGGAGATAAAATATAAACCTGCAATTATCATTCATATAATATAAATTCATTCATTTTTATTTTGCACTTCATTTAATGAAGTACAGTAGACAATTAAATATGCCAACTAGTGGTCTCGTAGCAGACGACACTATGACACTATA
>NC_090743.1:42002544-42005044 GCF_036898095.1 Palaemon carinicauda
TCTGCAACCAGTACAGTATCATCCGCAAACAACAACTGATTTACCTCCCATTCATGGTCATTCTCGTCTACCAGTTTCAATCCTCGCCCAAGCACTAGCGCATTCACCTCTCTCACCACTTCATCAACATACAAGTTAAACAACCACGATGACATCACACATCCCTGTCTCAGTCCCACTCTCACCGGAAACCAATCGCTCAATTCATTTCCTATCCTAACACATGCTTTACTACCTTTGAAGAAACTTTTCACTGCTTGCAACAACCTTCCATCAACTCCATATAACCTCATCACATTCCACATTGCTTCCCTATGAACTCTATCATACGCTTTCTCCAGATCCATAAACGCAACATACACCTCCTTACCTTTTGCTAAATATTTCTCGCATATCTGCCTAACTGTAAAAATCTAATTCATACAACCCTTACCTCTTCTAAAACCACCCCGTACTCCTAAGATTACATTGTCTGTTTTATCCTTAATACTATTAATCAGTACACACACACACACACATATACTATATATATATATATATATATATATATATATATATATATATATATATATAAATATATATGTATACATATATATATATATAAATATATATATACATATATATATATATATATATATATATATATTTATTTATATACATATATATATATATATATGTATGTATGTATGTATGTATGTATGTATATATATATAATATATATATATATATATATATATATATATATATATATATATATATATATATTCATATAAGTCATATATATACCTTCCAATATCTTGATTCTCTCTACCTCATGATCAGAGACCCATGAAACTGAGGTGCCATTGACTTAGCAACTTCGCTAAGTCCATGGAACCTCAGTTTCTAGAGACCAGGTTCGATTTCCTGGCCAACGAGAAGCTATTATCTTGAGTTGATTCCCTGTAGGGTCTCTGATCCCGAGGTAGAGTGAATCTAGATATTAGGAGGTATATAATATATGGCTTATATGAATATGAAAAACACGTCTAAATGCGCAAAATTTATCAAGCACACACACACACGCGCGCACATACACACACACACACACACACACACACACACACACATATATATATATATATATATATATATATATATATATATATATATATGTGTGTGTGTGTGTGTGTGTGTGTGTGTGCTGTGTGTCCCTTTCTTTCCTATAACCGGAAAATCCCCTAATCTAAAAACAATAATTTGTCACGCCAAAACGAATATAAAGAAAAACAAGAAAGCAAGTAGCACCAAAAAGATAATAATTATAACTTCTACATGCTCACAATCTTCCTCAATAGAACTTGAAACCTTTCCCCAATATGACATTGGTAACAATGTACTGGTGCTACAGTAATCAATGGTCCAGATTTTACTCAAGAAAATTATGGTCATTTACAAAATAGGTTTCAGATTTGTTCAATGAGAGAAGAACTGGAGAAAGACGTTTGTCAATATAATACCAGGTTTTTAAAGCACAAACAATGTGTTGGTCAGGTCCTAAAGTACCCAAAAAAGCGAGGGTCCATTTCATTGTGAGTAGTCTGCGCCGTGCAACAAATGGTCGCGACTCGCGAGTGCTCGTAAATCGCGTAGATATAGGAAGGGGAAGATCTAAATGTACAGGGTGGGTTTGGGTAAGGGGATGGGGTATGAAGAACCCAGATGCCGTTTTCTTTATTGCACAAAGTAACGTATAGAGCTGATAACGACGCCCCTGGAGTGTTCCTGAGAGGCGAAAATGAACACAAACGTAAACGATGTGGATCTGTGTCTGCCTGTCTTACTAGCTCTAGATACCGTTTTTTTTTTTTGTTTTTTTTTTTCATTACATTTGCTCCTTTTTTTTTTTTGCAATTGTTAGGTTCCTTACTAGGTACTAGAAAGTCTGAGTCTGTTTGTCTTACTCTCAGGATCATTTCTTCATGACATTTATTTTCTCTTGTTTTATTTGTTTTTTATTTATTTATTCATTTATTTATCATTTTTTTCTTCTTTTTTTTTTTTTTGCAATTGTTACATTCCTCACTGGAGGTACGGGAAAGTGAAGGTTTTAATGTTACTAATGGAGATGAAATGAGATACTCGGTTGATGTTGAATTATATATATGTATATATATATATATATATATATACATACATATATATATATATATATATATATATATAACATATATGTGTGTATATACATACATCTCTCTCTCTCTCTCTCTCTCTCTCTCTCTCTCTCTCTATATATATATATATATATATATATATATATATATATATATATATATATTATATATATATGTATATATATATATATATATATGAACAATGGTTGTGATAATGATATTACATTCGAATCCGAGTGCCTTTCCTGTGAATTTCCAGCATTACTATTATCCTCATCATTATTATAAAATAGAAACAAAGAAGATGTTTTTGATCAATAAAAACATCTTAGTTTTAATTTTAGTCA
>NC_090743.1:42010044-42035044 GCF_036898095.1 Palaemon carinicauda
GCCTTTGTTCTGAAGTGGCCTAGTAACGGCTGATGATGATGATACTATATATATATATATATATACATATATATATATATATATATATATATGTATATATATATATATATATATACATATATATATATATATATATATTTATATATATGTGTGTATATATATATATATATATGAATAAGAATTATACAGAAATTATGCAGAAATTAATTTTGTTAAACAGTTTCAGTAGCTTCTTTTGTTTCGATTATTTCTGAACAAGTAACATCAAATATACGTTAATTACAAATAGCCTCTAATTCACCCACCGAATTATATAACGGAATAAAACCCTTCAATTCCATCCATGAAAAAGCACCAACCCGTAAAAAATTGATCAAGAAGGAAAAAGAAAATAAAAAAGGAAAAGAAAAAAAAAACGAATCTCGGGCCGCGCACACAAACTAGGCACTGATTAGCGCCTCTAAAAGCGAATAATATGTTGAACATTATGTTGCAGGAGATGGACAGTTTTCCGGTCCCTATATAGAGATAGCTAGTTAGGGACCCATTATCGCCTTATAGTTATCGCACATTAATTAGGCTGCTTATCTGCGCGATGGCTTCGCACACGCAGCGAACTGACTTCGTCAATTGGAACTCGTGGGAGATCATGGGTTGGATGCTGTACTGATGCCGTCCCACCTCCGGGGGGGACAACCCCCAGCCCCACTCCCACCAGAACAAAATACAAAAACTAATATAGAATGAAATAAATATATTTGGAAGGGGGGGGGGTAAACACCCCCAGAGAATAATATAAAAAATTTACAAAGAATGAAATAAATATATTTATAGGGGGAAAGGGGTAAACCCCCCCCCAAATTAAAATACCAAAAAAAAAAAAAAAAGAATGACATAAATATATTAGGTAGGGGTAGAGGGTAAACATCCCCAAAATAAGAATAAAAAAAATACAACGATTAAAATAAATATATTTGGCAGAGGTAGAGGGCAAACACCTCCAAAGAATAAAATACAAAGATATACAAAGGAAATACAAAGAATGAAACATGGTATATTTGGCAGGGGGAGGGGGTGAACAACCCCCAAGAATAAAATACAAAGACTCACAAAGACTGAAATAAATATATTTGGCAGGGGGAGAGGGGTAAACACCCCTCCAACAGAAAATAAAATAAAAAGACCAATCAAGAGGAAAATACAAAAGAATAAATAGAAATCTATACAAGACTGAAGTATATTCAGTTATCTTTGAGAAACTGATATTTCTTTCTATCGTTCTTTCTTTCTTTCTATTCGCCTCCTGTAATAAATTGCAGGATAGATGATCTGCTGAGACGAGAATGAAAGGGGGATTATTAACATATTAGATTTGTATAAAGTATGTAATCTATCGAGGATTTTACGATCGCGTTTATGTCATCCGATTCGATATAATTCAGCGGTGCGTGTCTCTCTCTCTCTCTCTCTCTCTCTCTCTCTCTCTCTCTCTCTCGTGCATATTTGGGTTTTTATCTTTTTACTAGAATAGTTATACATTATTGTATTAATGAATATTAATTTTAATACAAAAGAAATTAATCATTACCTGGAACTCTTTAGAAATTATTTGATTTGAACAAAATTAGAATTCATTTACGTCTCTCTCTCTCTCTCTCTCTCTCTCTCCTCTCTCTCTCTCTCTTTCTTCCCACGCACATGCAGTCGCAACAAACCCAAATTCCTTTAATTACATTTGTTGATAAGAATTATAATTTACTCAAGCGTAGGAGTAACACTATACTTTTAGAAACATCTTCATATCTCCTCCTTGGTAAAACCATAAGGAAAAGGTAAGACATTTCTAAAAGAAAAAAAGGAAGAAGAAGAGAGAGATAGAAAACAAGTAGCATTGTATCCTGATATAATACATCCATTATTTTCAAACTCGTCGCTTCTAAATCACCGACATGAAGCAACGGGCACAATCTAGCTCCCGAGGAAAAAGGTATCAACGTAGATAACGTCGCTTTCGGATAAAAGCGTGGGGGGATTGAGGGGGTCTTTACGCTCTCAATATATCGTAATTAGCGGAAAGGAGCACAAACGGCTCGCCAACATTCTTAAAGCAGAGATTTCATCGCGTTAACTAACTCTATTTTCAATGTCTACAGATGGGGGCTGCGACGTGGCCTTTCCTGGATAGCGGTCTGAGCTGATGGCATCAAAGGGGGGAAAGAAGATATCTTTTTAATGTTTTATCTTACCTCTTTTGCTTTTCATTTGAGACGAGAGAGAGAGAGAGAGAGAGAGAGAGAGAGAGAGAGAGAGAGATAGTAAAATATCAATATTGCTTCTGAAAATTATAGTAAATGTGTATGGAAAAATATATCTTTTTAATTTCTCGTCTGCATCTTTTACTTTCTATCTGAGACAAGAGAGAGAGAGAGAGAGAGAGAGAGAGAGAGAGAGAGAGAGTAAAATATCAATATTGCTTCTGAAAATTCTAGAAAATGTGTATGGAAAAATATATCTTTTTAATTTCTAATCTGCACTTTTTACTTTTTTATGTGAGAGAGAGAGAGAGAGAGAGAGAGAGAGAGAGAGAGCAGAAAATCAATATTATTTCTAAAAATCCTAGGAAATGTGTGTGGAAAAATATATATTTTTAATATCTCATCTGCACTTTTTTGCTTTATATCTGAGACGAAGGAGAGAGAGAGAGAGAGAGAGAGAGAGAGAGAGAGAAAGAGAGAGAGAGAGAGAGAGAGAGAGAGAGGGAGGGAGTAAAAAATCAACATTGCTTTCGAAAATTCTAGGAAAGGTGTGTGGAAAATATATCTTTTTAATTTCTTATCTGTATTTTTTACTTTTTCTCTTACACGAACGAGAGAGAGAGAGAGAGAGAGAGAGAGAGAGAGAGAGTAAAAAACCAATATTGCTTTCGAATATTCTAGGAAATGTGTGTGGAAAATATATCTTTTAAATTTCTTATCTATATTTTTTTACTTTTTATCTTACACGAACGAGAGAGAGAGAGAGAGAGAGAGAGAGAGAGAGAGAGAGAGTGAGAGAGAGAGAGTAAAAAGTCAGTATTGTTTCTGCAAAAAATTCTAGGGAAACAGTATATATATTGCTGAATGACAGCAAGCCGGGAGGAAAAAGGAATCGACCAAGCGCTTTAGTGTTACTGTAACATCTCCTCATTTGGATAATTTGCAAATAATCTTCTAAATTTGGATTGACAATAGTATTCTCCGAAAGAAAGATATGGTAAAAAGGGATTAGATAATCTTCTTGTAACATTATCAGAACTAGAGATCCACTCAGTAGAGCGCAAACCTCCGCCGCGGTAGCTTATTTCTCTACCTTTCAGTACTCTACGATCGAAATTGTGGCCAGGAAGCTGTTCACAAACAAACACACACAAACAAATACACAAACAGGGGGTAAAACATAACCTCCTTCCAACTTCTTTGGCGGAGGTAATAATTTCCGCTAAATTAAGAATAGAAAAGAGGCCTACTTCGATACGCTTCTTGAAGCTGGCAGCTTATAGAATTCTAGACCTTTTGCTAGACCTTGACCTTTCACCTTAACCTGTATTAATTGGCGTGTATTGTCATACACTCAAATATGAACCAATTTTGAAGTCTCTGTGACAATGATGTCCAAATTTATGGCTGATTACAAGAATTGGACATTTTGCTTGACCGTGACCTTGACCTTTGACATTGAACTTCCAAATTTCAATAATTTTCAACTTTTTCATAACATTTAATCCCTTCAAGTTTCATTACTCTACGATTAAAATTGTGGCCAGGATGCTGTTCACAAACAAACAAACACAAACAGGGGGTAAATATAACCTCCTTCCAATTTTGTTGGCGCAGGTAATAATAAGAAGAAAAACGAGAGTATCTAAAAAAAAAAAAAAAATATTTCTTTAAATATTCAAGATCGTAATATTATTGTATTGTATTAACCAATTTCAACCCCCCAAGAAAAGCAGACAAAAAACAGGAAAAAAAGCTTAGATTGTAATATGTATATCATTCACATCTCAACTTAATATCCACATATTTCAACCCCAGAAATACTGTTGTGTCCTTTTTTTATATCATCATTATTATCATCATTATAAAATGCCTCTCTAGACTAGATAACTGGGTCCTATAATGATTAAAAAACCAGTTTTTAGCAAAATTGCACCTGTCATTCTACTACTCCTGATTGTAAAGGACTATAATTTGCATATGCTAATCTTTCTGAATACAGAAGGTCCCCAACTTACAAAGAATCAACTTACAAACATTCGACTTACATACATTCGGAGATACGAACACAAATCCAACTGAAATCATAATCTCAGATATTGTAAAAAAATTTTGAATACTGTAAAAAAGACACAAACATACTGTAATAAAGCAGTATTACATCATTTAATACAGTATGTAAATTGATATTTGTAATAAGGTTGTGGTGGCCGATGTGATAACGTCCCTCACTGGTGAACGCCAGACTACGGTTCGAATCCCGCTCAAACTCGTTAGTTTCTTTGATCACTGCCACCTCACCATCCTCGTGAGCTATGGATGAGGAGGGGGTGTTTGAGAGAATCTATAGGTTTACATGCTGAACCATCATCAGCCATTGCCTGAACCTTTTTGGTCCTAACTTGGATGGAGATGTGGCTTGGGCGCTAATCATATGTATATATGGTCAGTGTTAGGGAATTATCCTGCTTGATAAGAGTAATGTCCACGGTCCCTTGCCTCTGCCATTCATGAGCGTCCTTTAAACCTTAAACCTTAAAATCTGATATTTATTTCATATGAAACCTATTTGTTGACTTTTGTAACTGGAAATCGTAGGTATGGGAGCCCAGTTAGGCCTACCCTAGGCGAAAATTTAGTAAAATTTGTCTTACTTATAATTTAACATACAAAAAGCTTCTTGAAACCTATCAAGTTCGTAAGCTGCGGCCCTCTTGTATATAAAATTCCCTATGTAAATTCAACTTGAAAATTCTTAAAATAATTTCATTCATCCAGTAATTGTTAAACTACTCGACCTATGATTGTGAATTTTAGTTGCATTAATCTGAAAATTATTGTTTTAATTTAATAGAAATACAGGTTTAGGTTTATCAACGACAGTTACTTGGTACGAACCATTAGTAAAAAGAAAATAATGTTGGTATGATACACTCAAAGAAATGACGGAATAGCATGAGAGAGAGAGAGAGAGAGAGAGGAGAGAGAGAGACTAAATGATGGATGAGCACAAGTCTCCAATCATAAATAATTACGAGAGAGAGAGAGAGAGAGAGAGAGAGAGAGAGAGAGACTAAATGATGGATGAACACAAGTATCCAATCATTAATAGTTATAGAAGAATAATATGCCCATCAAAAGCCATCAAGCTACAGCAACAACTCTACACTACAGAGAGAGAGAGAGAGAGAGAGAGAGAGAGACTAAATGATGGATGAACACAAGTATCCAATCATTAATAGTTATAGAAGAATATGCCCATCAAAAGCCATCAAGCTACAGCAACAACTCTACACTACAGAGAGAGAGAGAGAGAGAGAGAGAGAGAGAGAGAGAGAGAGAGAGAGATGAAGAACGAGGAACCACAATAAGGCACCGGTGTATTATTTCAGCCAATTTATAGCCGGCCAATTTCGTAAATGCAACAAGGCAGTTTTCACCAGTTACACAAATAGCAAATCGTTCTTAATGACAGCCGGTAGGAAATTGATTTTTCTGATTTTTTCCCCCATCTCGGTTCTCTTCGGCTTTTTATCTTTTATGTAATTTGCGACGGGTGCATATGAAGCTAAATGTATCATGAATGGTGTTTTTGTGGGTCAGTATCGTTTCTAATAATACCTTTTTAAATCAATTTGCCTCTAAGAGTTGAGCCCACACACGAGCTCTCTCTCTCTCTCTCTCTCTCTCTCTCTCTCTCTCTCTCTCTCTCTCTCTCTCTCTCTGGTGCAGAGTTGTTGCTGTGGTTTGATGGCTTTGATGAGCATATTATTCTTCTTTAACTATTAATGATTGGATACTTGTATTCAACCATCATTTCATCTCTCTCTCTCTCTCTCTCTCCTCTCTCTCTCTCTCTCTCTCTCCTCTCTCTCTCTCTCTCTCTCTCTCTCTCTTCGGAATCTGGTTATATCAAATTTTCAATTGTAATTCATGTTTCTGAATGTAAATTTTTCTGTATATCTATATGTTAAAACAATAAGAAATATATTAATTTTACGAATTATTTTCTTAATTCCGTTATTCATGAATTCACGTATATTGTTAGAAAACTTTATTTTTTTTTTTTACATAAATTTCTGTTTACCACGATTTTTGGAAAATTTAAAATATTCCATCAAACTTTATGTATCTTTATTAAATGTCTGAATTCATATTCTGGATTATTTAATGGAAAAAAGGAAAATTTTATAATTCAAACGAATCTACTGCATCTAAAACACTTTCAAAATAAATGTTAATATGAATTTAGCTTTTAATTCCTCTACTTTACTTGCCTTATATTTGATAGATTTAAGGAAACCTTGCTTCTATGATATGTGATATTTCATTTCATAGAAAGATATCAATTCGTTGAGTATTTTCTCTGACACGTTTTGTGATCAGATCATTTCTGATTCAAAATATTATGTATTACAAAATCCCATTTCAAGTCGAAGAGAATTTTCTTTAAAAATCTAATAAAAATTTATCTTTATCTTTGGTCAAGTTTAAATAAATCCTATTACGTTCGTGGTGGCCTATGTGGTAACGTCCCTGACTGGTGAAAGCCAGACTGGGGTTCGAGTACAGCTCAAAATTGTTAGTTCCTTTGGTCACTGTCAACATCACCATCCTTGTAAACTAAGGATGGGTGGTTTGGGGGAGCCAATAGGTCTATCTGCTGAGTCATCAGCAGCCACTGCCGGGTCCTCCTTGATCCTAGCTTGGGTGGAGAGGGGGCTTGGGGCGCTGATCATATGTATATATATGGTCAGTCTTTAGGGCATTGTCCTGATTGATACGGCATTGTCACTGTCCCTGAGCAGCCTTTAAACCTTTAATCCTTTAAATATGAATTCGTATAGATTTCATATCACAACAACATAGAGAAAAAAATACATAAAACTTTTTCCTTGTAAATTTATAGAAAATCATTCTAAAAAATCTAATTGAAAATTTAATTATCTTTACTCGAATTTAAACGAATATTATTAATGAATATTCGAACAGAATTTATATCCAAAACGTATTGAAAAAAAAAAAAAAACATAAAAAAAAACATTCCCCTCTAACTTCATGGAGAAAAAAAAAATCTGAATGAACAATAATTTATGAAAAAAAGAAAACATTTTCCCATGTAACATTATAGAAAAAACATCTGAATCTACAATAATTTATAGAAAAAAAAAACTATCTTTCTCTGTAACTTTAAATTCTTTTTTTTAATCTAAAATATTCTATCGAGAAAAACAAAAATAAATACTTTCCATATAAACACTATCTTTCCATATAACTCCAAAAACAATTTTGAATTTACAATAATTTATCAAAAAAAAATATCATAATAATCATCTTTCTCTGTAACTTCATAAAAAATAATTCTGAATTTACAATAATTATAAAAAAAACAAAAAAAAAGAAACAAAAAAATAACTCTTGTAACTTCATAAAAAATCATTCTGAATCCACAATATTTCTAGGAAAAAACATATAAAACTATCATTTCCTATAACCCCACAAGAATTTATAGAAAAAAAAAAAATAAAAAAAAATCTTTCTTCTAACTTCACAAAAAAATAAAAAATCTGACCCGTACATATAAATCTAAATCATATTTCAGAAACATAATCTCCAACCTTCGTCAGTTACCCTATAACGGAATTATAGATATCAAAGTATAAAGCGCCCTTTAACTAATCCAATAATTGCTACTCTCTCCTGTTATGTAGGTTAATTACCCACTATCAATCCATCAGGAAATTCAATTTGCTCTCATCATCGATTTTTCCACCGATGGGTTTTGGTAATCTCATATTTATCTGGTATTTAGCTTTTTAGATTAATGGGGTTACTTAGAATAACTTGGAATAAATGTATCCTTATGTTCAATTTACTTTTCGATATCGTTTGGGTAATCTTTAATCATGTGTGTGTGTGTGTGTGTGTGTGTGTGTGTGTGTGTGTGCTTGGAAGTGAATTTAGCGATTTTTATAAAGTAAATTTATGTCAAAAATAAGTATAATTTTTATCCCAGATTGAATACTCCTAGTCATGATATTTTTGTGTTAGAACACATTAAATTGTTTAAATGTTTAAGAGAATGATTTAGAGTTCAAAGTACCCAATCCAATTTTTTATTAAAATCTACATAATTTTAATCCGTTTTATTCTTTACAAATCCTCCTTTAAAAATAAAACGGTTTAAAGGATACTAAAATAGATTTATGCCCCAGTTTTTGCTAAACGTCATTTTTGCTTTCATATGTAATCATATAATCATTATTTGTTGCAGTCCGTAATTCAATGTTTTTAATGGCATAAATATACTTTATTTTCCTCTCTTGACCAATATTTAGCGATAAATTTTCCATTGGAAGCCTTGAAATTTTAAAAAGGAAATGAACGAAGAAATGGAGAGAGAGAGAGAGAGAGAGAGAGAGAGATGAGAGAGAGAGAGAGAGAGAGAGAGAGAGAGAGAGAGAATTAATTCCCTATTGAATATATAAGTATCCTTCCATTCATATCTTGTCCCATTTTTTTATTTTTATTCATCTTCCTCCTCCAACTCATCATTATAAATAATAACAACAAATGCAGTCGTTCCTAATCCACTGTGGGACAAAGGCCTCACACAAGGTTGTGGTGGCAGATGTGGTAACGTCCCTGACTGGTGAACGCCAGACTGAAGTTCGAGTCCCACTCAAAATCGTTAGTTTCTTTGGTCGCTGCAAACTCACCATCTTTGGAGGAGCCTATAGGCCTATCTGCTGAGTCATCAGCAGCCATTGCCTGGTTCTCCTAGGTCCTAGCTTTTGTAAAGAGGGGCTTGTCCTGCTCGATAGGGCATGTCCCTGTCATTCATGAGCTACCTTTAAACCTTTAAAAATATTTCCTTATTCTTGTCTGGGGTTTGTCCAGTTTTTATCACCCTGCTGGCCAATGCAGATTGGTGGTGATGGTGGGAGACTTTAGTCTGATCGCTCACGGCAAACCAACCCAGTATGGGTGTCCTTGACTAGTACAGCTTTGCTGATCATGGCAATGGACAAACCATTTCACCGCGTTAAGGTATCCTCACTCAGATAGTGATGATTATCATTACCACCAGCACTAAATGCATATGACCACCCTCACCATATCTCCTCCTCTATTCCTCTTCACCCTCTATAGTCACTCCCTCTATAACCCCTCCCCCTTAAAAAATAGACCACCACCACCAATCTTGCCCATATTTCCCCTCCCCTTCTATAGACCTCCTCTATAAACCTTCCCCTCTAAAACCCTGCCCCTTGAAAATATCGACCACCACCACCAATCTTCCCCTATATTTCGCTCCCCTCAATAACCCCTCCCCTTCTATTACCCCTCCCCCTGAAAGGACCTCGAGCGCCTCCCTTCCGCTGAAGGTGTATGGGGGGAATATTTGACTTAGCGTTCGCGTGATCGCCAGCCCAATAAATAATACCGGGCAAATTGCCTCTTGTCTCATAACGAGAGACTTAAAGTTGACAAACAGCTTTCGAAACGGAACGAAGGGGGTGGGGGCGAGGGGGCCACGGGGATAATGGACACCGTTTCGAATTTCCTCAACCAACGCCGCCCACTCTCTCTCTCTCTCTCTCTCTCTCTCTCTCTCTCTCTCTCTCTCTCGTCTCTCTCTCTCTCTCTCTGTTTTTTAGGATGATTTCCTAACCCCGGCTGAATTCCCAGTCGAAGGGCCAAGTCAGGAAGATTTTAGAGTGAGGGGGATTTTTGGCTGGGATAATCAGGGTGATTTCTGAGTTAATAATAATAATAATAATAATAATAATAATAATAATAATAATAACAGGTATTATTATTATCATTATTAATATCAATATTAATATCGTAATTTTTAAATATCAACAACAACGACAATATAATAATAATAATAATAATAATAATAATAATAATAATAATAACAACAGTTAATATTATTATTTTCATTATTATTATCAATTTTAATATTATAATTTTAAACAACCACTACAACAGCGACAATAATAATAATAATAATAATAATAATAATAATAAAAATAACAATAATAATAATAATAATAATAATAATATAATAACAGTTATTATGATTATCATTAATATCATCAATATCAATATCATAATTTTTAAACAACAACAACAATAATAATAATAATAATAATAATAATAATAATAATAATAATAATAATAATAATAATAATAATAATAATAATAATAATCCTTTATAATGAAATTTTTCTATTGTACATTCACTACATTTCTTCGATGACCGACGAAAATATTTACTTCAAGAACACGATTACAGAGAGAGAGAGAGAGAGAGAGAGAGAGAGAGAGAGAGAGAGAGAGAGAGAGAGAGAGAGAGAGAGAGAGAGAGAGAGAGAGAGAGAATATTAAAAACAAATCTATCCTAGTCTATGAATTACTTCATAAAATCGTAGTAACATAAAGCCTCTTTATTTAATAATAGCAACAGATTTTTAATAAAATCATTATTAAAAAACTATTCTTTCATTACATAAAATCTTCATTACCTGATAAAAATAGTTCATTTATACGGCTGCTTTAAACGCGAATACAAATATTATGAATATTACAATACCCACGTTAATATAACCTTCACTTTATCTATCAAGAAACATGAAAACAGAATTACTATTCAACAAATATATGAACACTGTGAGAGGCATCACGCAAACAAAACGGAATATACTCAACAAACATAAATCTATAAAATACATCACGTAAACAAATGGGAATGTATTCAACAAACATATAAAATCTAAGAAATGCATCACGCAAACAAACCGGAATGCACAACAACACCACGAAACCTAATCAAAGTCCATGAACTTGAAATACGCTTCTCCTAATGACCATTAGAATTCGCCATGCGAATCTCTCAATCCACGTGAGCTGCCATCACAACACGGTCAAATCACTCCATGGAACGCTAGGAGTCCGTGCGTTCCAGTGCGAACGCGAGCATTTCAATGACTCGTGTATCAGCGGTGTTGCATGATCATGACAAATAGTTTTCTCTTGGGATTTACGACCTTGAGTCGCTGGTTCTCGTCCCTTCTTACGAGCCCTTAAGAACGATACAAGGATAGTTAATGTCAGACAGCGCTAAGTTATTATTAGTAACTGTGATGGTTGGATTTCCCTTTTTTTTTTCTTTTTTTTTTTTGGCGTTTGTCTGTTACTGTTTTTCTTTATATAATTTGTATGAATAAATTAATTGTTTCAATTGATGAATAAGAATAGTTTTATAGTCTTCTTTGGTAATTCTATAGGGATGATGATGATTAAATAAATAGTTTTAATAAATAAAAGAATGCATATACTGTATTTATACAGCCTTTCATATATATATATATATATATATATATATATATACATATATACATATATATATGTATATATATATATATATATATATATATATATATTATATATATATATATATATATATATATATATATATATATATTAACAGTTGAGTAATTATACAAGATAAATTAACTAATAACTTTTCGATAAACACACAACAATATTTGTAAGAGTTGGAAATAAAATATGCATAATATAGGTAAATAAATTAACCCAACACATAACATAGAAGTACGTACGAAAAAAAATAAAAAAAGGAACACAAAACTAAACCAAAAAAAAACACACACACAAGCAAGCAAACACGTTGATAAGCAGCTTCTAAACAGGTAATCACAAGACTCGTAATTGCGTATAACTACAAAAACCTCCGATGTTCGGTAATGAAAGGGAACGAATCTTATTCTAAAACAAAGAAAAAACTTGAAGTTATAACTTGTAATTATTAGGATATAAATGATAGAATATAGAACCTCTAACTGGGTGGGAAATTATTGGGTCTTTGTGTCTCTCGCGGTTAGAGGAGTTGTTAATGGTTCTAGGATGAGAGGCGGTCTATATCATTATTGTTTTAAGGATTAAAAGGATGTGAAGACTTGGGACTCTTCAAATGGATATACAGGATTTATCTGTGTAGAAAACCAAAAATAAAAAATAAATTTTGACTCGATTTGAAACAAACAGTGATTTAGTTTAATAAAAAAAAAAATCTTCAAATGAAATTAAACGATTTATCAATTTAGAAAACAAGAACTGAATTTTGACTTGATTCAAAACAAACAGTGATTAATTGTAAAGAAAATAAATGTATGTATAGATATAGAATATTCAAAAACATTAATTACCTTTATAGAGACTTTCTATATTTTCTATTTTTCATAAAACTTGTCTCAAGGATTATGATTTTTTTTTATTTTCTATATTCTAACAAGAAAGAAAAATTACTATCTTACGCAAATACTGTCAAGCATATAAAAGATTTTGCTTGCAATTTATATCAAAACGATAATGTGCTATAAAGTGTAAAATATTTAACGTAAAAAACATCGTAACAAATAACGTAAAATGAAAAAGATATTTAGAAATAACGTAATAATACTTCACTCGTCTATTCGTTACCATACAACAGATATACAAAAGAAACATAAAAAAAAGCAATTTAAAATAGAAAAAAAAAATACATAATTATAAAAACTCACGAATAAATCATCCACGAATCTTCAATCGGCCGAAACGAATCTCGAATCCTTCATATGTAGAGAATCAAAGACACCTCGTCACGTGACCTGCAACATACAAATCAATTGACTGGCTAGACTGAGCCTTATGATGGATGCCCCGACGGGTCAGAGTTCAGTGCCAGGGGAGAAAGGATAACATTTGTAGCTATTAATCTACCATTCATCATGAACTAGGCATGGCGGTCGAGTGGGTAAGGTCGAGAATTATTGAATGTTGGCCTCTGATTCGTTCGACATGCAATGGGCGGGGTTTCGGAGAGAGAGAGAGAGAGAGAGAGAGAGAGAGAGAGAGAGAGAGAGAGAGAGAGAGAGAGTAAACAGATTTGGCTGGCTGATATGATACATCAGAAATGACAATAACTATTGGAATAAATAAGGAATAATTAATTTCATAGCCAGAGCAAAAGTGGGCAATAATCATTCATGAAAATAGAAAGCTTTTAAAGATAGATCTAAATACCATAATAGTTTATTAACATATATATTATGTATCAGTTTCTTTATCAACAACAAGTACATTTTTACTGAAGAAAGAAACAAAAAATCTTTTCTCATAATTAATTGAAGATTTCTTAATATGTGAAACACGAAAAATGTTGCAGATACAGGAAGACAATATAAAATTGAAAAATATTATCTTAATAGTAAGAAAGGGAAACGAATCAAAGTAATAAATAAAACCTTGATCGAGTTGTAAGTGGCCCTAAGAGGTCGTATACTTCTGGGCTACGACACACACACATACATATATATATATATATATATATATATATATATATATATATATATATATATATATATATATATATATATATATATGCCCCCTGTGGCCGCGGGGGCATAAAACAATTAGAATAGCGCCAACGTTATCCCTGCGTGTCGTAAGAGGCGACTAAAAGGGACGGGACGAGGGGGCTGGGAACCCCCTCTCCTGTAAAAGTATCCTGTGAGACAGCAACAAAGAGATGGAGCTGGGGGGAGAGTGACTGCTCCCCGCACTCTAGTTTTGGGGTGTTTGAATGTGCGTGGATGTAGTACGATAGAGAGTAAAAGATGTGAGATTGGAAGTATGTTTAGAAGTAGAAGGATGGATGTATTGGCCTTGTGTGAGACAAAGATGAAAGGAAAGGGTGAAGTGATGTTTGGTGAAATGTCTGGTAGAGTGTCTGGGATTGAAAGGGGAAGAGCGAGAGAGGGTGTGGCTTTATTGTTGAGTGAATGGATGACAGGTAAAGTAGTGGAATGGAAGGAGATATCATCTAGGTTAATGTGGGTAAGGGTTAGGTTGGGTAGGGAATGTTGGGCGTTTGTCAGTGCGTATGGGCCAGGTAGTGAGAAAAGTGAAGAAGAGCGGAATGAGTTCTGGAATGAATTAACTAGGTGTGTAGAAGGACTGGGTAGAAGGAATTATGTAGTTGTTATGGGTGACTTAAATGCTAGAGTGGGTGCTGGAGAGGTAGAAGGTGTCATTGGGAAATATGGCGTACCAGGTGAAAATGAGAGTGGTGAGAGACTGGTAGATATGTGTGTTGAACAAGAGATGGTAATAAGTGCTAGCTTTTTTAAAAAAAAAGATAAAAATAAGTATACATGGGTAAGAGTGGCAAATGGAAGAGTAGTAGAAAGGGCATTAATGGATTATGTGTTGATAACTAAAAGAATGTTTGGAAGATTGAAAGACGTGCACGTGTTTAGGGGTATGGCTAACGGTATGTCTGATCATTTTTTGGTGGAAGGAAAATTAGTTGTAGCAAAAGAGTGGGGGAATAGAGTAGGTGGATGTAAAAGGGAGCTAGTGAGGGTTGAAGAGCTAATAAAACCGGGGGTAAAAAGTAAATATCAGGAAAGGTTGAAAATGGCATATGACGAGGTGAGAGTAAGAGAAACTGGTAATTTAGAGGAGGAGTGGAAGTTAGCAAAAGAAAATTTTGTTGGGATTGCAAGTGATGTATGTGGCAAGAAGGTTGTTGGAGGCAGCATGAGGAAGGGCAGTGAATGGTGGAATGAAGGAGTGAAGGTAAAAGTGGAAGAGAAAAAGAGGGCTTTTGAAGAATGGCTGCAGAGTAATAGTATAGAGAAGTATGAAAAATATAGAGAGCAAAAGGTGGAAGTAAAGCGCAAGGTACGTGAGGCAAAGAGGGCAGCTGACCTGAGGTGGGGTCAGGGACTGGGTCAGTCATATGAAGAGAATAAGAAGAAATTTTGGAAAGAAGTGAAGAGAGTAAGGAAGGCCGGCGCAAGAATTGAAGAGACAGTGAAAGATGGAAATGGAAGGTTGTTAAAAGGAGAGGAGGCAAGGAAAAGGTGGGCGGAATATTTTGAAAGTTTGCTGAATGTTGAGGATGATAGGGAGGCAGATATAATTGCGGTTCCAGGTGTTGAGGTGCCAGTGATGGGAGATGATAATGAGAGAGAGATTACAATAGAGGAAGTGAGGAGAGCACTAGATGAAACGAGAGTAGGAAAAGCATCGGGTATGGATGGTGTGAAAGCTGAGATGTTGAAGGAAGGGGGTGTGACTGTACTTGAATGGTTGGTGAGATTGTTTAATGTGTGTTTTGTGTTGTCAATGGTACCAGTAGATTGGGTCTGTGCATGTATTGTACCACTATATAAGGGTAAGGGAGATGTGCATGAGTGTTGTAATTCAAGAGGTATTAGTTTGTTGAGTGTAGTTGGAAAAGTGTATGGTAGAATACTGATTAATAAGATTAAGGATAAAACAGAGAATGCAATCTTGGAAGTACAGGGTGGTTTTAGAAGAGGTAGGGGTTGTATGAATCAGATTTTTACAGTTAGGCAGATATGCGAGAAATATTTAGCAAAAGGTAAGGAGGTGTATGTTGCGTTTATGGATCTGGAGAAAGCATATGATAGAGTTGATAGGGAAGCAATGTGGAATGTGATGAGGTTATATGGAGTTGGTGGAAGGTTGTTGCAAGCAGTGAAAAGTTTCTACACAGGTAGTAAAGCATGTGTTAGAATAGGAAATGAGGTGAGCGATTGGTTTCCGGTGAGAGTGGGGCTGAGACAGGGATGTGTGATGTTGCCGTGGTTGTTTAACTTGTATGTTGATGGAGTGGTGAGAGAGGTGAATGCTAGAGTGCTTGGACGAGGATTAAAACTGGTAGGCGAGAATGATCATGAATGGGAGGTAAATCAGTTGTTGTTTGCGGATGATACTGTACTGGTAGCAGACACAGAAGAGAAGCTTGACCGACTAGTGACAGAATTTGGAAGGGTGTGTGAGAGAAGGAAGTTGAGAGTTAATGTGGGTAAGAGTAAGGTTATGAGATGTACGAGAAGGGAAGGTGGTGCAAGGTTGAATGTCATGTTGAATGGAGAGTTACTTGAGGAGGTGGATCAGTTTAAGTACTTGGGGTCTGTTGTTGCAGCAAATGGTGGAGTGGAAGCAGATGTACGTCAGAGAGTGAATGAAGGTTGCAAAGTGTTGGGGGCAGTTAAGGGAGTAGTAAAAAATAGAGGATTGGGCATGAATGTAAAGAGAGTTCTGTATGAGAAAGTGATTGTACCAACTGTGATGTATGGATCGGAGTTGTGGGGAATGAAAGTGATGGAGAGACAGAAATTGAATGTGTTTGAGATGAAGTGTCTGAGGAGTATGGCTGGTGTATCTCGAGTAGATAGGGTTAGGAACGAAGTGGTGAGGGTGAGAACGGGTGTAAGAAATGAGTTAGCGGCTAGAGTGGATATGAATGTGTTGAGGTGGCTTGGCCATGTTGAGAGAATGGAAAATGGCTGTCTGCTAAAGAAGGTGATGAATGCAAGAGTTGATGGGAGAAGTACAAGAGGAAGGCCAAGGTTTGGGTGGATGGATGGTGTGAAGAAAGCTCTGGGTGATAGGAGGATAGATGTGAGAGAGGCAAGAGAGCGTGCTAGAAATAGGAATGAATGGCAAGCGATTGTGACGCAGTTCCGGTAGGCCCTGCTGCTTCCTCCGGTGCCTTAGATGACTGCGGAGGTAGCAGCAGTAGGGGACTCAGCAGTATGAAGCTTCATCTGTGGTGCAAATGTGGGAGGTTGGGCTGTGGCACCAAGGCAGTACCAGCTGAACTCGGCTGAGTCCCTGGTTAGGCTGGAGGAACGTAGAGAGTAGAGGTCCCCTTTTTGTTTTGTTTCTTGTTGTTGTCGGCTACCCCCCAAAATTGGGGGAAGTGCCTTTGGTATATGTATGTATGTATGTATATATATATATACAGTATATATATATATATTGTATATATATATATATATATATATATATATATATATATATATATATATATAAACAGTCCTATGAATATCAAGAACGAATTCACCCAGGTAGGGTGAGGATTACTCGTCGAGGCTTTCATAATTTGACAGTACAGTGTATATATTGGCAGAGCATACAATACAGTACTACCGTAACCTCTCTCTCTCTCTCTCTCTCTCTCTCTCTCTCTCTCTCTCTCTCTCTCTCTCTCTCTCTCTCTCTCTCTCTCTCCTGATTAGATCAATAAAAGCATAAAGGTTTTAGGTAACTTACACACTCGTCATATCCCGTACAGTTGGGGAATCAAATGCAGGTCCGTCTGTTTGTGAGGATAACCTACTCATCACAGAATAAAGAGAGAGAGAGAGAGAGAGAGAGAGAGAGAGAGAGGGAGAGAGAGAGATTTTCATTTACATCCACGGTATGAATCTATTTATTTTCAATTTGCTTTGAAAAATAATCGAGAGAGATTTGATATTCAAATTTCTTGTTTATTTGTTTATCTTTGTTTACAGAAAACATAAAACGGATTTGCGTACTATTTAGATCAGAACCCGAAAGTTAACAAATATTTGTTTTCTATTTGAGAGAGAGAGAGAGAGAGAGAGAGAGAGAGAGAGAGAGAGAGAGAGAGAGCGAGAGAGAGAGAGAGAGAGAGGCTGATCCACGACTTCGGAATTACCATCCAACTCTGAATAAATCATTAGGACCCGATTGGTCCTAATCACCCTAAACCTAAACAACCCAAATAAAAAAATAAAAAAAAGCGCCAGCATCTATGCAAAAAGTCGCCACGGCAAATTAACCCCAATGTCCACCCAACGCAATAAACAATTTCCCCCCTGACGCTGCGGGGAAATAGAGAGTTAACAGCCATTAACCCTGGTGGGGATGGAAAATAATGATATCTTGGTCAATGAGTTACTCGCGTAAGGGCAGCGGAAGGCCAGGCGAAGTCGCCCATCAAAGGCTGGGAGATGATCGTGACTGATAAAGGCGCTAACGACTCCTTAACTTCTATAATAGATTACGAGGGATAAGATGCTGTGCGGGATGGGAGACTTCCTCTCTGGCAGAGAGAGAGAGAGAGAGAGAGAGAGAGAGAGAGGAGAGAGAGAGAGAGAGAGAGAGAGATTGTTTAAAGGTTTAAAGGTCGCTCATGAATGGCAGAGGCAAGGGACAGTGACAATGTGCTATCAAACAGGGCAATGCCCTAGAAACTGACCATATTACATAAGATCAGCGTCCAAGCCCCTCTCCATCCGAGTTAGGACCAAGGAGGACCAGGCAGTGGCTGCTGATGACTAAGCAGATAGACCTATAGGCTCCCCCAAAACTTAGCTCACAAGGATGGTGAAGTTGTAGCAACCAAAGAAACTAACGAGTCTGAGCGGGACTCGAACCCCAGTCTAGCGATCACCAGCCAATGACAGTACCACATCGGCCACCGTAACTCTCTCTCTCTCTCTCTCTCTCTCTCTCTCTCTCTCTCTCTCTCTCTCTCTCTCTCTCTCTCTCTCTCAAGAATTCTTAGTAAAAAAAAAATCGTATATGTATAAGATGATTTCTTACGTAATATGCGATTATATATGCACATATAATCAAATAATTTGAAATACGATAACTGATGATAACAATCAACTGAAAGGTAAAGATAACTGATTACAAAACAAATGTAATATCGCAAGAATTATATATGTTCCTCCTCTTATTCATATCACTAAGAGATAACCATACCTCCTCTATCTCATATGACTATGAACTTATCATTATTATTATTATTATTATTATTATTATTATTATTATTATTATTATTATTATTATTATTACCAGCTAAGCTACAATCTTAGTTGGAAAAACAGGATGCTATAAGCCTAAAGGCTTCTACGGGGAAAAATAGCGCAGTGAGGAATGGAAGCAAGGAAATAAATAAACTACAACCAAAGAAATAAACAATCAAAATTAAAAATGTTAAGAACAATAACATTAAATTAGACCTTTCATATATAAACTATAAAAACTTCAAAAAAAAAAACAAGAGAAATAAAAATAAGAGAGGAAAAATAACCACGAAAATAAAGTCAATACCTGAATAACGCAATCACACACACACACATACACATACACACGCATATACTACCCATACATTTACTGTCACTTCGAATGAACCCTGGCAAAAGATAAATGGCTGACTGCCACCGTAATGGGTCGCTCCAGTCGTGTTCATGAATATCTGCCGGAGACACCTATAAGAATGAGTTGATGTCCAGACCTTCAAATCTTAACGTAGGATCGAATTGCTGATCATAAACTTGAAGGCGATTTAATCCTCTTGTCTTAAACTTTCTCTCTTTCTCTTTTTTTTTTTTTTTTTTTTGTTCTATTGGAATTCAAATCTGTTGTTTCTTTGTTTGTTTCCGTTTAAAAAGAATTAAAAAAAAAATCTGTTCTATTTTGATCAGAACCCATAAATTAGTATTGACCACTCAAGACGAGTGATTGCTTTTTGTTCTGTTTATGAAACACTTAGAATTTGTAGTCACAAAATAATGAAATTTTATTACTTATTGATACACACACACACACATACACATACATATATATATATATATATATATATATATATATATATATATATATATATATATATATATATATATATATATATATATGCAGTCAATGTATGTATTTATATTCATCCTCAGACATGTCCTTCCACCTGCGTCTGTTTATAGTCTTTCTGTGCCAGTCCACGCTCGCAAACTTCCGTAGTTCGTCGATCCATCGTCTTCTCTTCCTTCCTCTGCTATTTTTACAAAATTTATGGACAGATTCTGTTATTCTCATTGTCCATCTATTGGGAGGTATTCATAAAAATGAAGGATATCCTTGTAAGCATAAGGTAGAAGTACAAAGTAATTCTCTGAAGCAAAAGTTAGAAGTATAAGCAAATCTTTCTTTCCATATTCATAATGATTACCTTTTACTTGCGAGGATATCCTCCAAGCAGAAGTAAAAGGTTGACTCGTGTTTCGGGAGCGCTTAGTTACATGTTGGAACTTGTAAGATTTCATTTGTGCTGTCAAGATAAGAAAGAGTTTAGTATTTATAATATGTATTTAATGCCCTGTGTTTACTTGTATTCAATTAAGTTTACGCATCAGAAAGAACACAGACGCTGCCGCGCCTTCCCCCAAAGCCTCGCTGGCAACATCTATCCCCCACCCCTTGCATTGAAAGTTCTTTGACCTCTTTTTAGCTCCCCCACCCCTTGCTTGGAAGTTCTTTGACCTCTTTTTAGCTCCCACACCCCTTGCATTGGAAGTTCTTTGACCTCTTTTTAGCTCCCACACCCCTTGCATTAGAAGTTCTTTAACCTCTTTTTAGCTCCCACACCCCTTGCACTGAAAGTTCTTTGACCTCTTTTTAGCTCCCCCACCCCTTGCTTGGAAGTTCTTTGACCTCTTTTTAGCTCCCACACCCCTTGCATTAGAAGTTCTTTGACCTCTTTTTAGCTCCCACACCCCTTGCATTGGAAGTTCTTTGACCTCTTTTTAGCTCCCACACCCCTTGCATTAGAAGTTCTTTAACCTCTTTTTAGCTCCCACACCCCTTGCATTGAAAGTTCTTTGACCTCTTTTTAGCTCCCCCACCCCTTGCATTGGAAGTTCTTTGACCTCTTTTTAGCTCCCACACCCCTTGCATTAGAAGTTCTTTGACCTCTTTTTAGCTCCCACACCCTTTGCATTAGAAGTTCTTTGACCTCTTTTTAGCTCCCACACCCCTTGCATTGGAAGTTCTTTGACCTCTTTTTAGCTCCCACACCCCTTGCATTAGAACTTCTTTGACCTCTTTTTAGCTCCCACACCCCTTGCATTAGAAGTTCTTTGAGCACTTTTTAGCTCCCACACCCCTTGCATTGGAAGTTCTTTGACCTCTTTTTAGCTCCCACACCCCTTGCATTGGAAGTTCTTTGACCTCTTTTTAGCTCCCACAACCTTTGCATTAGAAGTTCTTTGAGCACATTTTAGCTCCCACACCCCTTGCATTGGAAGTTCTTTGACCTCTTTTTAGCTCCCACACCCTTTGCATTGGAAGTTCTTTAACCTCTTTTTAGCTCCCACACCCCTTGCATTGGAAGTTCTTTGACCTCTTTTTAGCTCCCACACCCCTTGCATTAGAAGTTCTTTAACCTCTTTTTAGCTCCCACACCCCTTGCATTGAAAGTTCTTTGACCTCTTTTTAGCTCCCACACCCCTTGCATTGGAAGTTCTTTGACCTCTTTTTAGCTCCCACGCCCCTTGCATTAGAAGTTCTTTGACCTCTTTTTAGCTCCCACACCCCTTGCATTAGAAGTTCTTTAACCTCTTTTTAGCTCCCACACCCCTGGCATTGGAAGTTCTTTGACCTCTTTTTAGCTCCCCCACCCCTTGCATTGGAAGTTCTTTGACCTCTTTTTAGCTCCCCCACCCCTTGCATTAGAAGTTCTTAGACCTCTTTTTAGCTACCACACCCCTTGCATTAGAAGTTCTTTAACCTCTTTTTAGCTCCCACACCCCTTGCATTAGAAGTTCTTTGACCTCTTTTTAGCTCCCACACCCCTTGCATTGGAAGTTCTTTGACCTCTTTTTAGCTCCCACACCCCTTGCATTAGAAGTTCCTTGACCTCTTTTTAGCCCCCACATCCCTTGCACTGGAAGTTCTTTGACCTCTTTTTAGCTCCCACACCCCTTGCATTAGAAGTTCTTTGACCTCTTTTTAGCTCCCACACCTCTAGCCTTAGAGGTTCTTTGACCTCTTTTTAGCTCCCACACTTCTAGCATTAGAAGTTCTTTGACATATACTTCTAGGTTCCATACTTTTAGCATTAGAGGGTCTTCGATCTATATTTTGAGGTGCCTTACTTCTAGCATTAGAGGCTCTCTATTTTTAGGTGTCTTGCCTCTGGCATTAGAGGCTCCTCTTCGCTGTTCTCTCCTGTCTTCTAGTTTTCAAGATCTTCTTTCATTAGATTATCTGTCTCTTTCAAGATTTCATTGTCTCTTTTCCTTAGTGTCCTTCTAGATTTCAAAAGAGATTTCAGTGCCGCGAGTCCTCACTTTGTCAGATTCCTCAGGGAAATCGAAGGCATTTATTCTTTACCTATCTGGGCAATGAGTAAAGAGATGAATACTATCGATTTCTCCGCATACACTATCATCCCAAAGTAAATGAGGAGCAACATTACATATTTACCAATGGTGAATTTTGGGACAATCCTGTTGAAGAACTACACGTCACTCACCGTTCAGTTGAACCATTCTGCGTCCATCCTCATTCCCCGCATTCCGTTTTTGCACCGATGCAAAGCCTCGTACTTTTTCCAAGAGTCTCGTTTAATAAGACATCGTCGCAAAAGCCCAAGCAAAGGATCCTTCAAGGCGCATACATTATGATCTTCAAAGCTCAGCTGCCAACGGAAGATCCCGTGTCTTTCTATAGGTCGGGCGATATAAAACGAACGATCGGCATCTTCGGCAGCAACCAAAACCATCTGTAGTTGATGGTGTTCCGAAGACGTAACACAATTCTTACCGGCAGCTTCCCATTCCGCCAGAACGCGATCTCTGTGAGTTAAGTGAAATCCTTCTCCCAGTCATCAACTCATTTCTTCTTACTCCTATTGACGCGCAATTCCTTGGTTAGATTTCGCCAGCTACATACAGATCATGTGAGGTGTTGCAGGCTACGTTTGAAAAAATGAAGATCAGGTCTTCAGAAGTCATTTGAAGCTAGGGGAGGAGTTGTTCAGGACTGCTCCTGGAAATTTCAGTTCTGGAGTCATTCAGAAATCCATGTTAAGTATACGGCTATGTCCTTTGAAGACTTTTGGAAATTCGGGAAAGTTTTCTTCCGAAACAGTTCTGAGATTCTGTTCTGGAGGCATTCAGAATTCCATGCTAAGTCTATGGCTATTTTTTCTGAAGCCATTTGGAAATCCGGGAAAGTTTTATTCCGATACCGTTCCGAGATTCCGTTCTGGAGGCATTCAGAATTCCATGCTAAGTCTATGGCTATTTCTTCTGAAGCCATTTGGAAATCTGAGAAGATTTTCTTCCGAATTCTTTTAGGACTCGCGAAAAAATCCATTCTTGTTTTATAACAACAACAACAACAATAATAATAATGATAATGATATAATAATAATAATAATAATAATAATAATAATAATAATAATAATAATAATAATAAACTACGTGATTTGATTTATGGATTTGAGTTGAAAAGTTTTGAAGACGCTAAACGCTCAACTTTGCAGTTTGAAGGAAACTTTAAGATACCCGGACGAAGGGCGAAGGGTAATTGAGGTTTAAAGCAAACCGAATTGAAATAGTTGATTTCAGCTTAATTATTTCAGGTTTGGGATTTAGAACAATCTATTTCTGGTACGAATCGAGATATATATATATATATATATATATATATATATATATATATATATATATACATATATATAGTTTATATATGCCTATATACATGCATGTATATAAGCTTTTGCAGTATATGAATATTCTGTGTATATATGTATATTTATACGATGCATATATATACATATATATACACAGACATATATATACATACATATACATATATGTAATATATACATACATATACATATATATAATATATATATATATATATATATATATATATATACATACATATACATATATAATATATATATAAACTATATTTATACATTATATGAATACAGTATATTTCCATGTACTGTACACACTCACACACACACACACACACACACACACACACCACACATATATATATATATATATATATATATATATATATATACATACATACATACATACATACATACTGTTCGTACATACATACATCCCTAAATACAGCAGCCTTCGTATTCTCCCAACTGTTTATACTGTACATGCAAAAGCAAATGTAAAATGCATATCACCAAGTTATGGCTTAACCTTGATATTTCATCGAGAATCCAGGTGTGGACAAGATATCTGTCCGCAAGCCACTGTACATTTTGTTCTTCAAAACGGAATAACATCTTGAAATCACGATCAAGTGTGGGTAAACGGGGCATGTATTGTTTAACATGCCTCACATCCACAAAATCTGCCATCGTGCTGAGAATCGGGCAGAACAACCTTTGTCTTCGAACTGCAGTCTGCTACTGACCAGACTCAGCTTTTTCGAAGCATATGCTCTTTATTTGAAGTAAAGGGTCTTCTTTATGTATAACCATTTACTTTTATGTGATTATAAGGATATGTTTTTGCTCTAAAAGTAGAAGCTTTTGCTTGAAATGTTTATGAATACAAGTAGAAGGATTTCCTTCGTATTTTGCAAGTATAAGCATATCCTTTTCTTTATGAATACCGCCCAGTGTCTGCCATTCTCATCATATGTCCTACCCATGTCAATTTCTTTTTTTTACATGTTAGAATATCCTCTACTTAAGTTTGCTCTTGTATCCATGTTGCTCTTTATCTGCTTATTAGTGTTATTCCCATCATTACTCTTTCTATAGCTCTAAGGCTTTAGTAAGGCTTCAAGTTCCTGATGCATAATTTAAAACATATACATACATACATACATACATACACACACACACACACACACACATATATATATATATATATATATATATATATATATATATATATATTATATATATATGTATATATATATATATATATATATATATACATAAACACACACATACACACACACACATATATATATATATATATATATATATATATATATATGTGTGTGTGTGTGTGTGTGTGTATAAATCCTCAGGATGGAATGGTGATACATAAAGA